>NW_007726432.1:160746-171365 GCF_000696425.1 Galeopterus variegatus
TGCCCCTTTGAAAAGGAAAAAACAAAACAAAACAAAACAAAACAAAACAAAACAAAACTCAGAAGCCAAATGGTTGGTGTTAGAAAAGCAGATGTATTCAGCTGAAGGAGATGGTAGGCTATCCCATCTCAAAGATTTACATTTACTGAGGAACTTTTAAAGGAAGGGTTGAGGGAATGGAGTGTGGGAGGTGAAAAGCAGGAGAGCAGGAGACGTGAGCTACGAGGGGTCCATTTCTATGGGTCAGGTACAAGGTCTTGCCAAGGCCTCATCTGGTTTCTGTTCTTATCTTTGCTGTTATCTCAGGACCCTGCAGGATTTTGATTTGCGCCAGTGTACTTGGCTAGTGCCCAAGGTCAGCTTCAGTCATTTGGCCTTGGTCATTTCTCAAAATTCTACAAATGTCAAAGAAAGAACTGTTAGCTTTGCAAAGTACTAATTAGCTTCTTGGCCTTGATTTCCTACTTAGTGAGCGAGGTAAGAAAGTCAGGGGATGGGAAGCAAAAGTGGAAAGAAAAAACTGTCCTTTAAAAAATCCTCCCTGCCCCTGCAGCCCAGGCAGCTTTAGGTCCTAACATGGCTTCAGTCCTGCTCACTCCAACATGGTGTTGGGGGTGAGGTGGACTCCCAAACAGGTGACTGAAGGAGAAGAAATATGGGCCTTGCTGGGGGACACTTGATATCCCCTGGAGGCCAGGAAATTAAGGAGAGCAACAGTGTGGGCCTCTGAACCCTCACAGGAGGGGCTATATCCACATACAGTATTAAAGTGCTAGAGGTTGAAGGAAGTTCAGGTAAGTCTTGAGCTAAGGCCTGGCCAAAGAAGTGGGGGCTATCCCAAAACCCCTGAGGTAGTACTGTCCAGGTGAGTTGTTGGGAACGATGCATATCTGGATCAGTCCAAGTGAAGGCAAACAGGTTTTAACAGGAAGGGTGTAAGGGGATAGAAAAAAAGGCATCTTTGAGGTCAAGTACAGAGAAGAAACGGGTTGTTGTTGGGACTGTGTATTGAAGAGTATAGGGGTTAGAAACAATTGGGTTATTGGTAAAACGGCCACATTAATGGCCCTGAGGTCTTGAACTAAATGGTACGAGCCATTAGGCTTTATAAACAGAAGGATGGGTGTATAAAAAGGCAAGTGGGTTGGCCGTAAGAGATGAGAAGAAAGGAATTTGTGCACAACAGGTTTTAAGCCTATTAGGTGTTTGTTAGTGATGGGGTACTGTAAGACATTAAGGAACAAAGAGGGGTTCAGCAATTTAACAAGGATAGGGGAATGGTGTGTAGCAATGGAGGGAGAAGAAGCATCCCATACTATGAGATTAACCTTGTCCAAGGGGGAGGAGAAGGTGGAACCCTCAGGGGCCAGGTCTCGGGTGGCCTGTAACAGTTTTGTAGCCAGAGCTAAAGTGTTTAGGGTAAGGGTAGCTTTGAATTTGGAAAGGATGTCCCATCCCAGTAAGGGGGCTGGGCTAATAAGTGAATTCCAGACAGGAAGAATAAGCTAAACAAGTCTATTACCACTGTCTACTCATTACCAATTTTCTTTTCTTTTTTCTTTTTTTTCTTTCTTATTGAATCATAATTGATTATACATATTTTGGGGGTTCAACATTGACATATGTTGATCAAATCAATATTATTGGCATATACATTATTACAAATCGTACTTATTCTTTATGCCCCTTAACCAATCTCTCCTCATCCCCCTTTCCCTCCCCAATCCCACTTCTGATAACCCTAGATTTCTTCTCTCCTTCTGAAAAAGTAAAGGTTACTCTGTTGATTTGTTGCCTAGATGATCTGTCTAGTGCTGAGAGAGGTGTGTTCCAGCCCCCCACTATTATCATACAGTAGATGCTTCTTCTATCACTCTGGCTTTGTGGAGAGAGACATTCCCTTCTTTTCTTTGGTCTCTGCTGGTGACTCTCCTTGTGTCAGTGCACTGCAGTGGCTGGTGGGCCATCTGCTCAGTGGTTGTGACATCTAGCCACTTTTGCGGCAGCTGTGGTTATTGTGGTGGCTGTGGTGGGCCACCCACATGGATGTGGTGTTTTTGCATGTTCCTTGCCTGGTTGCAGGAGAAGGATCAGTCCCCAGCTGCAGACCTCAGGACCCTGGGTGGGCCCCGTGGCAGTGGCAGTGTGCCTGGTTTTGGGAGGAGGGGTCGGTCACTGGCTCCATCTGTTTTTACATTCTAAGATGTTGTTGTGGAGCATTTGGGTGGGAGGGGGAGAGAGGCAGGGGGAAAGAAATTGGGTGGGAGAATGAGGAAGGGGGTGTGTGGTTGAGGCCCATGGCACCCCCCTCATTCCTGCAGAAGAGACTAGGGGGCTTCCAGTGGTGACTTGATCATTGCTGAGCTGAATGCAGATGTTAGGGGGGCATGACCAAAGCCCTCGGCCCCCCACTGCCCCCCTGAAGAGCCTAGGGTGTTTCTTGTGGCAGCTCAGTGGTCATCACTGGATTGGGTATGGGTGTTGGGGGGTGTGGCTGAGGCCCAAGGCACCCCCACTGTGCCAGTTCGGGAGCCAGGGTACTTCCTGCTGCAGCTCGGTGGTCATTGCTGGGCTGGTTGTGGGTATTAGGGGGCACAGGTGAGATATTTGCTGTTCCCACCACTTAAACTCTGCACTGGAACTAGTTTGTAGTCCTTTGCTTACTTCTAAAAAGGGAGAACTTCCTGTGGGGACCAGCACTTGAGCCCTGTGGTTGAGCTAAACTGCTGCTTTGCTGCTGATTCCCTGGGGAAGGCTTTTTGTGCAGCTCAGGTTTTAATGGTTGACTTTGTAGGTACTTCCAGGTCTTGAGAGGTCCAGTACACCTCGGCTGTTTGGAAACTCTGGTCTGGATCTGAGTCTTTTCAGCAAACTGCTCTCCCTGCCGTTCTACATTCCTGACTAGTCTTCACTGAGTGGGCCTGTTCTGACTGGGGGACAGATCAGCTGTCTATGCTGTGTCCCAGTGTTCCCCCAGTGGGCTCATCTCTCCCACCACCTGCACTCCAAACACTTCCCATGGGTTGGGCAGTGAGCCAGTCCCTTGCAATGACTTACTGGCCCCTGAGCAGCTCCTTTTTTCAGTTGTTGTGGCTCTTCCTATGTGGGTCCACAGGAACCAAGGCCCTCTTCTCCCCTGCAGCCTCCAAGCAACTTCATAGGAAGGGCACAGCTGTGGCTTTTGCCAGATCTTGCTCTCTGCACCCACCAGCTCTAGCCTTGAAGCAGCCAGGATTCAAAATGGTAGGAGTGATCTTTTCTTCCTCTCAATGTGGCTTCTCCTGCTTTCATACACTCTGTAGGTCTCTCCTCTTCTTCCCCTGAACTCTAATGGCTCCAGCTTGGCTGTCATTGCTTTTAAATAGTTGTAAATTGGTTGATTTACGGGAGAAAGTGATCCTGGTGACTGTCTATTCCTCCATCTTGACTGGAAGCCCCATTGGTTGATTTTGAAAGTTCAACCAACCTTCCCTTTTTGGTATAAACCCCAGTTGATCATGAGTGCATGTGTGTGTGTGTGTGTGTGTGTGTGTGTGTGTGTGAGAGAGAGAGAGAGAGAGAGAGAGAGAAAGAAAGAGTGATACAGACAGAGAATGTGAGAAGGGGTTTAAAGTATAATGCCCTCCACATTGAGAAGGTACTTTGAGACTGAGGAAGGAAGTAAGCAGGTCCATTCAGGATATATAAATATATTTAGTAATGGGGGTGGCTTACACACAGGAGAGCTGGACACAGTGAAGACTCTGTGTCAGCAGGTGAGAGCTCTCCTCCTCTGTAGGCTGCACAACGTTTATAAAGCAAAGCCTCTTGTATTTGTCTGCTTCTGTTGCTTATAACAAAATGCCTGGAACTGGGTGATTTATAAAGGAAACAAAATTTATTGCTTACAGTTTTGGAGGCTAGGAAGTCCAAAATCCAGGGAACCCCTCTGGTGAAGACTTTCTTTGGTGGTGATGGCAGGGTATCACATTGTGAAAATGGTATGGCAGAGAGAGACTAACCTTCTCATTCACTCTCCTTTTAAAGTCCTCCAAACCTCACCCCTGTCCACCATTATTAATCCATTCACTACAGCATGGTCCTACAACCTAATCTCCTCTTCAAGGCCCCACCTTTTAATTATCATAATAGAATCTCCTACCCTCAACAGTTACAGTGGGATTTAGTTTTGGAGGGACATTGAACCCAAGGCATCCCTGTTACTAAAAGTAACTTCAAGGAAACATATTAAGAAAAGTAAGTTGATAATATCATTCACCAGATGTCTTGTCATTCATAGGGCAGGGGGTCTTGTGATATTAGTGCTCATACCATTAATGCCAACTGTAGTAAATCACTCCCTCCCTGAAACCTATGTTCCTTTTACAGCTTGCCCTAAGGTTAGGATATAGGTTGGTGAAACAAAGGATTGAGGTTAAACAGAAGTCTACATGGCAGGCAAGGCACAAAATGGCATTGGTTTTGTTCACCCTCTAACATCTCCACCCCGTCAACACCTATTTGTGGCCCACACATTCGTGTCTGCCAATCTTTCCAAGATGTCCCTAGGGCCAGATATTGGGTGGTGGCTTGTATTTTTATCCCACAGCAGCACAAGAAACAATAGGAGCATAATATAAATATGCAGAGAAAGATGCTAAGAATTCGAATTCCCCATTTCCCGGGAAGAGAAGTAAGCCATCTAGTAAAAGCACCTGCAAAAGAAAGATGATCTGCCTGATTAGTAGCCTGCTTCATATGAGAAAGTAGATCGGTTACACTAGCTTATATGAAGGAATGTAACTCCGGCATGCCAGTCCAATCAAGGCACAGGTTCGTCCCTGGGTAGCAGCCTGCAAACCCAGCAGTCAGAGTGGCTGTGAGTCTCAGCTTCCGGCCCGGGAGAGGAAGGCAGTTCCAGATGTCCCTGGTAAGAGTCCTCTGAGGAGGAAACTATGGATAAGTGAGAAAGTAGATCGGTTACATTAGCTTATATGAAGGAATGTAACTCCGGCATTCCAGTCCAATCAAGGCACAGGTTCGTCCCTGGGTAGCAGCCTGCAAACCCAGCAGTCAGAGTGGCTGTGAGTCTCAGCTTCCGGCCCAGGAGAGGAAGGCAGTTCCAGATGTCCCTGGTAAGAGTCCTCTGAGGAGGAAACTATGGATAATAAGACCAACGTTTCAAAGATATTGGGTAAGGCAAAGTGTTCATTTAACAATAACACAGGTGCAGCTTGATCACCATGTGACAACACCACCCCCAGTACTGGCACTTTCCCTGGAGGCTATACCATGTATTTTGGCCCTTGGGGCCATCAGCAGGGGCAAGCATGTTATAAACAGGGGCTTCTGTTGCTACCCATAACAACAGACCCTCTCTGTCCCCCATTTTAGAGGACATGGGGAAGTCACATGGGTTAAGGTTGGGCCCTTCCCTAAATAAAAAAGGGACTGAGTGTGATGCTGGAGGTAAGGCCGTCCCCCCTAGGATAAGGATACCAAGCCACCTGGAAGAGGGATACTATTTTAATTTCCAATCTACTGAAGTTTTCCCAGGTGGGAGGTCCTGTGGCAAATACAGAACAAGCCCTTCATCCTCCTGGAGTGGCCTCAAACCTCCTTCCTGTATTTGCACTTTTAAAGCTCTAGTGATCAGCGTATACACAACCGACTGGTCATAAGCAGACGTATGTCGCATGGTGGGTGCAGCATTTATCAGTCTGATGGCTTCTGTCAAGCAGTGGGACCATCCCTTTAGGGTCCCACCTGCTGATAAAGTTTTCAGGGTCTCTTGATGAGACCCGGCGCCAGGGATTATAAGGCAGATGAGAAGTTTGCAGTATGTCATGAGCCTCATCCAACTCTTGCGTGCCATGTCCGGAAAAGTGAGTTCCTTGGTCACTGTCAATTTGGTTCCAGGTCTCACACGCATTCTCTAATTTGGTGAGTCCCTTTATAGTGGCAGCCCTATTCACCCTTTTATAAGTGAAGGCTTGTACAAGTCCAATCGCAATGTTTGCACATGTTAAAATGTGCTTATGCCGTTCAGACATCGGTAGAGGCCCAACAGTCTACCTGCCCTCTGGCGACTGGGTGGGTAGCTTGTCCAATGTGCGCCCATGAGTGTCTCAGGGATGTCACTGCAATTGGCACTGCAGACAGTCCTCATCAGCAGGTGCAAATCTGAATATTTAATTGGTAAATGAAACCTTTTTACTCTATTTTTACTATTTTTATCTTTGGCCCTCCTTCTCAACTCCCCCAAGAAAACAAGCCCGGTAACAGGAAACAGGAGATCAGCAACAGCCAAGCCAGTCTACAAGAGAGATCATGAACATCACCTTTCTGGCCACTTACAACCAGCCCAAGGAAGAATGTCCAGATAATGAGACACTGCTACTTTACAGCGGGGCGAGACAAGAAAGACTGGCACTTAATGCTACTCATATCTCTTCTTTTTGATCCAAAATATCAATTAAATAGGCCTTTTTGTCTCCTTTTATAAGTACCACATTCTAGGACTGTTCAATTTGGGCTCAGGAAAACTGAAATAGGCTTTCTGTAAACAGTCCAAGCTGTTACGGAGGCCATTTTGCAGTAGAAGACGCAATGAAGTTCAAGGTCAACCACAGATACTGTGTGCAGATGCTATGGGATGCTCCACATTTGGCTGACTCTCACTGCGGGTAAGGGGGGTGTATGTGGTGTGACAACCATCTTCTAGCCATGTTTTGAAAAATTCTTTTATTGCCACAAATTCATTGCGCCTGAGAGTTTAAGAAGATACTTGCATTTTTTCCTGACCATGTATCCATCCAACTCAAGCAACTCTTCGAAAAGACAAGTTCCAAATGTACTGAAATAGACTTAATCTAATTTTCATGTGTAGAAATGAAGGTTCAGTGCTAAAGAAAAAGTATACAAACATTTCAGGGCAAAATTTAAATTAGCCTAACTCTTTAGGACCATTTATTTTGAAATGTTTTCAAGTTTTCAATACATAAACATATCAGCTGGAAATGATACATTTCTACCCGTTTCCATCCACCCACTCAGATGGAAGAGCAAGTATATTTTTATAAGTTAAAAAATCAGTTATTTTTGCCAGGCAAATGCATGGGTGGAATTTTCAAGCATTTTCCAATGTTACACCTGCATGCTGGAGAACAGAATGAGCTCCTTTGTGCTTGAGGAAGTGGGGGAAACACCAACCACTGAATACCTCTTAGTTTTTGCACAATGACACTATTTAGTATGATATGTATTTAAATTACAGATGCAAGCCAGCATTGAGGCATGTAGCCAATATATAACCACTGGCATTATTCCTGAAATAGCCATATGATATGATGTAAGAGGATGATGGAAACTTGGCCCATTCAATTTAGACTTAGCTACTTTGCTCAATGCTATCTATTTTTGTATCTCTGTGTAGACGACAGAACTGTGCAAATTGTTTTTTTTAAAAAAAAGTACAGGGCCGGCCCGGTGGCGCACTGGAGAGTGTGCCGCCTGGGAGTGCGGTGGTGCTCCCGCCAAGGGTTCGGATCCCATGTGGAGAACGGTTCCCGCTCACTGGTTGAGCGTGGTGCGGGTGCAACACCGAGGGTTGCGATCCCATTACCGGTCAGTAAAAAAGATAAAAAGGAAAAAAAAAAAAAAGTACAGCAAGTACACACTTTGTGTTTTGGCTACGACGTGGTAACATTTCACAGTGATCTCGGAAGAACAGCAAGTACACACTTTGTGTTTTGGCTACGACGTGGTAACATTTCACAGTGATCTCGGAAGGAACTGTTCAAATGCCCATCCTACCAGCTGAGTTGAGAAAGTAGTTGACATTTTCTCCTGCTGACCACTTTTTGTAGGGCTTCTTTTGAGCTTTCTCAATATTCTCTAGAAAGAAAAGAGCATATTTAATACTACAGACTTTTGAATTATCATTATCCATTTTTCTTTAATTAGCATTATTTTCTTGAGATGCACAATTCTTATTTTTCCCAGTAAGATTATTGTGCGTAGTGAACAGAAAGTTATTTATTTCTGTTTTTCAGTAAGGTGTCAAGGTGTAAAGTTAAAAAACACAGGCTTTGCTGTTAGAATTTGGTTCAGAATCTCTCATGACTGCCATTTAATTACATAGCTCCTTGAACCTTGGTCTCCAAGTGTATAATCATGACAATAGCTCCAACTAATCGGGTGGTTGGTGATAATTAGTGACAAGGTATGTGATTTTCTTAATAGAGAGTAGGTGTATTACAAATCATAGATGTTGTTATAACTGTCTTTGCACAGCTAGAACATATCTATATTTATGTCTGTAGTTCCTCTTTTAGTTATGTAACCTTAAATTTTTCTTTTACTATATAAAATATTTAGTTTGCATATTCCATTAGTTTCCATGTTCTGTAATGCACATCAGTATTTCACCAGCAGCAGTTACATCAATTGGAGACATAGGTGGGTTCTTGGGAGACTAAAAACTCTGAGTTGTCTGCTGTCTGTATGGTCATGGGGAAAGTGCTGCCTTCTGAGGCAGGAGAGTGGTACTTCTGTTTTTGAAACTATAAATTCTAGTTGGTAATAGCTATCCTGAGTAGCCCACAGGGCTACATATAATGAAATATGACCACTCTAAGAAATATTTTATATTTTTTTCTTTTCTTTTTTAATTGAAACATATTTATTATATATATTTATCGGGTACAGAGTTATTAGTGATATTGAACACTTTTTCATATACCTGTTGGCCATTTGTATGTCTTCCTTTGAGAAATGTCTACTCAGGTAATTTGCCCATTTTAAAATCAGATTATTTGTTTTTTAATTATCGAGGTGTTTGAGTTCCTTATATATTCTGAACATTAATCCCTTCTCAGATAACTCCCTTGCAAATATTTTCTTCCATTCTGCTGGTTGCCTCTTTAATCTGTTGATTGTTTTCTTTGCTGTGCAGAAGCTTTTTAGTTTAGTTTTGTCTATTATTGCTTTTGTTGCCTGTGCTCTGTCTGTCCTTTCCATAAAATTTTTGCCCAGACCAATGTCTTAGAGTGTTTCTCCTGTGTTTTTTTCCAGTAGTTTTGTAATTTCAGGTCTTACATTTAAGTCTTTAATCCATTATAAGTTGATTTGGGTAAATGGTGAGAGACAGAGGTCCTCTGCCTATGGATACCCAGTTTTCCCAGCACCTTTTATTGAAAAGGCTGTCCTCTCCCCACTGTATGTTCCTGGTGCCTTTATTAAAGATCAATTGACTGTAAGTACATGAATTTGTTTCTGGGTTGTCTATTCTGTGCCATTGTTCCATGTGTGTGTTTGCATGTCAGTATCATGCTGTTTTGATTACTATAGCTTCATAGCATATTTTGTGTTCACTTTGGCAGCATGTGTACTATAGCTTTGTAGCATATTTTGAAGTCAGGTAGTGTTATGCCTCTAGCTTTGTACTTTTTGCTCAGGATTGCTTTGGCTATTAAGGGTTTTTTGTGTTTCCATATAAACTTTAGGATTGTTTTTTCTATTTCTGTGAAGAATGTCATTGGTGTTTTGATAGGGATTGCATTGAATCTGTAGATTGCTTTGGGTAGTATGGTCATTTAGACAATATTGATTCTTCCAATCCATGAACGTGGAATATGTTTCCATTTTTTGTGTGTGATCTCTAATTTCTTTCATAAGTGTTTTGTAGTTTTCATTGTAGAGATATCCCACCTCCTTGGTTAAATTTATTCCTAGGTATTTTACTTTTCCGGTATCTATTATAAATGGGATTGCTTTCTTGATTTAATTTTTTGCTAGTTTGTTGTTGGTGTATAGAAATGGTACTGATTTTTATCTATTGATTTTGTATCCTGCGAATTTACTGAATTCGTATATCAGTTCTGAGAGTTTTTTGGTGCAGTCTTTAGGGTTTTTTATATATAGAATCATGTCATCTGCAAATAGGGACAATTTGACTTCCTCTTTTCCAATTTAGATGCCTTTTATTTCTTTCTTTCGCCTAATTGCTCTGGCCAGAACTTCCATTACTAGAAATGGTGAGAATGGGCATCCTTGTCTTGTTCTTGTTCTAGGAAGAAAAGCTTTCAGTTTTTCCCCATTTGGGATGATGATGGCTGTGCATTTGTCATATGTGGCCTTTATTGTGTTGATAGTCTTTCCTTCTATACCTAAACTATTGAGAGTTTTTAGCATGAAGTGATGCTAAATTTTGTCAAATGCTTTTTTGAGATGATCATATGGCTTTTATTCTTCATCTTGTTAATGTGATATATCACACTTTAAATTTGTGTACATTGAACCATCCCTGGGATAAATCCCACTTGATCATGGTGTATAATCTTTTTGATGTGCTGTTAAATTTGGTTTGCTAGCATTTTGTTGGGGATTTTTGCATCTATGTTCATCAGGAATATTGGTCTGTGGTTTTATTTTTTTGTTGTGTCTTCATCTGATTTTGGTATCAAGGTGATGCTGGCCTTATAGAATACCTTTGGAAGGGTACCCTCTGCTTTGATTTTTTAGAATGGTTTGGGAAGAACGGTGTTAATTCTTCTTTAAAGGTTTGTTAGAATTCACCAGTGAGGCCGTCTGGTTCTGGGCTTTACTTTCCTGAGAGAGTGTTGCTTCAATCTCATTGT
>NW_007726432.1:171863-172908 GCF_000696425.1 Galeopterus variegatus
AGTTTGTTAGAATTCACCAGTGAGGCCGTCTGGTTCTGGGCTTTACTTTCCTGAGAGAGCGTTGAGTATTGCTTCAATCTCATTGTGCATTACTGGACTGTTCGGGTTTTCTCTTTCTTCTTGGTTCAGTCTTGGTATGTTGTATGTGCCCGTAAATTTATTCATTTCCCAATTTGTTGTTCATAATGGTCTCTAATGATTCTTTGTATTTCTGTGGTATCAGTTAAAATGTCCCTTTTCATTTCTGATTTTCATTATTTGGGTCTTCTCTCTTTTCTTCTTAGTATAGTTAATGGTTTGTCAATTCTGTTTATCTTCTCAAAAACCCAACTTTTTGTTTTGTTGATTTCTTTTGTATTTTTTGTCTCTATTTCACTTAGTTCTGCTCTGATCTTTATTATATCTTTTTATCTACTAATTTTGGGATTGGAGTATTCTTGCTTTTCTAGTTCCTAGAGATGCAGTGTTAGGTTGTTTATTTGAAATCTTTCTACTTTTTTGATGTAAGCACTTATTACAATAAACTTGTCTTAGTACTGCTTTTGCAGTATTCTATAGATTTTGGTGTGACATGCTTCTATTTTCATTAGTTTCAAAGAATTTTTTTATTTCCTGCTTGATTTCTTCTTTGATCCATTGGTTGTTCAGGAGCATGTTGTTTAATTTCCATATATTTATAATTTACAAAGTTTCACTTGTTATTCATTTCTAGTTTTATTCCACTGTTGTCTGAAAAGACACTTAATATGATCTCAGTTTTTCTAAATGCGTTGAAATTTGATTTGTGGCCTAACATCCAGTCTGTCCTGGAGAGTGATTCATGTGCTGATAAGAAGAATGTATGTTCTGCAGTTGTTGGATAAAATGTTCTGTACATGTCTGTAAAATCCATTTGGTCTACAGAGCAGTTTAAATCCAATGTTTCTATGTCAATTTTTTGACTACATGATCTGTTCAGTGCTGAGAGGGGGGTGTGAAGTCCCCAACTGTTATCATATTGAGATTGATCTCTCCTTTTAGATCCAATAATATTTGCTTTATATAT
>NW_007726432.1:173425-189040 GCF_000696425.1 Galeopterus variegatus
AGTTGTTGGATAAAATGTTCTGTACATGTCTGTAAAATCCATTTGGTCTATAGAGCAGTTTAAATCCAATGTTTCTATGTCAATTTTTTGACTACATGATCTGTTCAGTGCTGAGAGGGGGGTGTGAAGTCCTCAACTGTTATCATATTGAGATTGATCTCTCCTTTTAGATCCAATAATATTTGCTTTATATATCTGAGTTTTTGATGTTGGGTGCATATATATTTACAATTGTTGTATCTTCTTGCTGAATTGATCCCTTTATCATTACATAATGTCCTTCTTTGTCTGTTTTTAGTTTTTGTTTTAAAGTCTGTTTTACTCAATGTAAATGTGGCTACTTCTGCTCATTTTTGTTTCTATTTGCAGGAATAACTTTTTCCATCCTTTCACTATCAGTCTATGTGTGTTTTTACAGGTAAAGTGAGTTTCTTGTAGGCAGCCTATAGTTGGGTCTTGTGTTTTGACCCATTCAGCCAGTCTATAGTTTTTAAATGAAGAATTTAATCCATTGACATATATGGTTGTTATTAAAAGGAATTGCCATATTCCTGACATTTTACTAATTATTTTATGATTGTTTCATATATCTTTTGTTCTTTTCTTTCCCTTTTATTGTTGGTCTTTGCTGTTAGGTGTTTTTGGTGTAGTGATAAGATATAATTTCTTTTTCTTTCTCATTTGTATATCTGCTCTACCAGTGAGTTTTATTCTTTCACATGATAGTAGTTATCAATCTTTTGCTTCCAGATGTTGGACTTCCTTAAGAAGAACTTCTTGTAGGGTCAGTCTTATGGTGGTAAATTCTCACAATTTTTTGTTTTTCTGGGAGAGGCACTTTTTCTCCTTCATTTCTGAAGTATAACTTTGCAGGGTATATAGTATTCTTGGCTGGCACTTTTTTCCTTTCAGTACTTTGAATATATCATCCCACTCTCTCCTGGCCTGTAAGGTTTCTGCTGAGAAACCTGCTATTGATCTGATGGGGATTCCCTTATAGGTCGCTTGGTACATTTCTCTTGATGTTTTTAGAATTCTTTCTTTGCCTTTGCCTTTTGACAATTTGACACTAATGTGTCTCAGAGAGGACCTTTTGGGGTTAAATCTGTTTGTGGATCTTTGAACATCTTGGATCTAGAAGTCCATATCTCCCCCCAAACTTGTGAATTTTTCAGTTATTGTTTCATTAAATAGGTTTTCAATGCCTTTTTTCTTCTCCTTCTCTTTTGAAACACCCATTATACAGATGTTTGTACACTTAAAGTTGTCCCATATATCTTGTAAGCTTTCTTCATTTTTTAAAAATTCTTTTTTGTTTTTATTTTGGTCCGGCAGGGTTTTTTAAAAAAGCATGTCTTCAAGTTCAGAAGTTCCTTCTTCTGCTTGATCTAGCTTGCTGCTTAAGCTCTTAGTTATATTTTTTATTTCATTTAATAACTTCTTCAGTTCCAAGATTTCTGCTTGGTTCTTACAAGACTTATGTCTTTGTTGAATTTCTCCTTCAGATCCTGAATTGTTTTTTCTTATTTTGTTATGGTGTCTATCTGTATTTTCTTTTTCTTTTTTTTTTTTTTTGTATCTCACTGAGTTTCCATAAGATTATTTGGAATTCCTTATAAGGCATTTTATAAGGTGTCTGGTACTGAAGAATTATGGTATTACTTTGGGGTGTCATGTTTCCTTGTTTTTCCATGTTTCTTGTATCCCTACATTGATGTAGTCACTTCTTATACTCTGGAGTAGCTTTCTAAGGGAGATACTCTTTCATGTTGATGTGTTACATAGCATCAGTCTGGTAGGGTGTTTGTATTTGGAATTCCTTATAAGGCATTTTATAAGGTGTCTGGTACTGAAGAATTATGGTATTACTTTGGGGTGTCATGTTTCCTTGTTTTTCCATGTTTCTTGTATCCCTACATTGATGTAGTCACTTCTTATACTCTGGAGTAGCTTTCTAAGGGAGATACTCTTTCATGTCGATGTGTTACATAGCATCAGTCTGGTAGGGTGTTTGAGGTTTCATTTTGGGTAAGTGTAATACCATAGTCTCTGTGATTTCTTCACTTGTATTCAATGTTGGAGTGGTCTATCAGTGGCTCTGGGACCTAGGTGCTGGGGCACTTAGCAGCAGCTCCTTGCTGAAGTGAGTGATCCTGGGCTGGATTGCAAGGGTCATGGAGGAAATCTCAAGCTCTTCAGAGAAGCATGGGAGTGCTTTGCAGCTCCTCAGCTGGAGTGGGTGACCCTGGGCAGGATTTTTGGTAAGTGGTCAGGACTCTGTGCCCCTAGTAGAGGAACTGGGGTGCTCTGAAGCTTCTTGGCTTTAATGGGCAACACTGGGTGGGATTGCTGGGGTTGTGGTCAGGACCTTGGACTTTGAGGGAGACAATAAGGTGCTCAGCAGCTCCTCAGCTGAAGTGAGTGACTGTAGATGGGGTTATTGGGAATTCAGGCTGTGCCCTGCACCACGAAAAGGGGTGCTGGGTTGCTCTGCAGGTTCTCAGCTGGAGTGGGCCCATCCAAGTGAGGTCTCTGCAGTCATGGGAAGGCCCCTGTGCCCCCAAAAGAGATGGTGCAGTGCTCTGTAGCTCCTCAGCTGGATAGGGCCACTCTAGAGAAGGTCACTGGGGTTGTGGGCAGGACCCTGATCCCCCAAGGAAGATGCTGGTGCATTCTGAAACCTCTCAGCTGGAGTGGGCTTGCTGGGCAAGATTGCTGGGGCCACAGACAGGCCCTGGCACTCCCAAGATAAATACTGAGCCACTCCACAGTTCCTTAGCTGGAGTGGGCTGCCCCACGCAAGTTCACTGGGGTAATGGATGGGTCCTTTTGCCCCTAAAAGTAAGGATGTTTCTGTCTGCAGCTCCCCTGGGTGGCCCTGGGTGGGCTCATAGGAACTGCAGTTGGGGCTCTGTGCCCCTGAAAGAGGCATGTGGGTACTCCACAGTCTCCAGCTGGAGTGTATGGCTCTGGGCAGGTTCACTGGAGCTGTGACAGGACTCATTGCCCCTGGGAGAGGGGTATGGGTGCTCCACTGAAGAGATCAGGGCCACCAGCAGTGGCAAAAGGCCCCAGTCTGTCAGATTCCTGGCTCTGGAGAGTGAGTGCACTGGCTCCGTCTGTCCTGAAGGTGGCCTCCACACTGTGCTGGACCACCTGTTCCCAGGATGCAGGGCGTTGCATGGGTTCAGGTGCTGGAGCCCCAGTGCATTGAGGGGACCTCAAGGCTGTGGAGATGCTGGGGCTCTTGGGCCCCAGGAAAAAATGCTCTCAGATGATGGCTCTGATCCTAAAATTGTGACGTGCTGCAGCAGCCTGGGACCTGGGGGGTGGGAGGGCTCAGTGTGATCTCCCTTCCTGGATTAATGCAGTCATGTGGGCTCCCAGCAGCTCCCAACACTGGGCTCATGGCCTGCAAGGGCCGTCTGGCTCCCCTGTGCATTGGGTTGTAGGTGTCCATTATGCAGCTCTTGCTCACCTTTCCCCTGCAGGCAGAAGCTTCTCACAGCTCCCTAGTGCTCCTGGCTGGGGATAGGGAAGGAGGCCCGGTGTTTCCTTATGTGGCTATCCTGAGTCTGTGCTACTCCTTTGATGGGCTCTGGCACTCCCTTCAAGTTATTTTTGTCCAAGTGCAGTTTCATATACATTGTTTTGTCTCTAAATTTTTTAAAAATGTTGTTTTTAATTATTTAAAAATGACACTTAAAAATTATTTTAGATATCTCACCCAAGTAGAATCATGCCGTGTTTGTCCTTCTGTGACTGACTTGTTTCACTTAGCATAATGTCCTCAAGGTTCGTCCCTGTTCTCACATAGGGCAGCATTTCTTTCTTTTTAAAGACTAAATAGTACTCCACTGTTATGTACTGAATTTTTGTGCCCAACACCAAATTCATGTGTTAAAGCCTATTGCCCAAGGTGATGGTATTAGGAGATGGGGTCTTTTTAATTTTTATTTTATTTATTTTAATTTTTATTGAATCAAAACTGATTATACATATTTTGGGTGTTCAACATTGAGATATGCTGATCAAATCGATATTACTAACAAATATATTGTTACAAATCGTAATTATTCTTTATGCCCCTTGACCAATCCCTCTCCATCCCTTTTCCCTCCCCCTCCCCGCTCCCCCCTCTAATCACCCTAGATTTCTTCTCTCCTCTGAAAGAATAATGGTTACTCTGTTGATTTGCTGCCCAAATGATCTGTCCAATGCTGAGAGGTGTGATCAGGTCCCCCAACACTATCATAGAGCAGATGTCTCTTCCGTGACTATGAAATGGGCTCTGTGGAGACAGACATCCTCCTCCTTTCTTTATCTCTGCTGGTGACTCTCCTTGTGTCAACTCACTCCAGTGGCTGGCAGACCATCTGCATGCTGGTTGTGGCATCTAGCCGCCTTTGTGCTAGCCATGGTTGTTGTGGTGGCTGAGGTGGGCCACCCACATGGAGGAGATGTTTTTGGAATGCTCCGTGGTGCTGGCAGTGTGGCTGGTTGTGGAGAGTGTCTGTTCCCCAGTTCCATTCCCCAGTCCCTGAGTGGGTCCTGAGGCACTGGCATGGTGTGCCTGGTTGTGGGAGGGGGGTCTGGTCTGCTTCTCCATGCCCCGGGTTCCAGGGCAGGCCCAGAGGCACTGAGGTCCGGTCCCCTTCTCCATACCCCAGGTCCCTGAGTGGGACCCAGGTGCTGGCACAGGGTGTCTGGTTGTGGGAGGGGTGTCTGGTCCCCTTCTCCATGCCCTGGGTCCCTGCATGTTCCCTGAGGTGCTGGCGCAGGGTACCTGGTTGTGGGAGGGGAGTCTGGTCCCCTTCTCCATTTCCCATATCCCAGGGCAGGCCCCAAGGTGCTGGCTTGGTGTGCCTGGTTGTGGGAGGCGGGTCTGGTCCCCTTCTCCATGCCCCAGGTCCCAGGGCAGGCCCGATGCACTGGCACAGGGTGCCTGGTTGTGGGAGGGGGGTCCAGCCCCTGGCTGGTAGCCCTGGGTCCCTGGACAGGCCCCAGGGTTCTGGCGCAGGTTGCCTGGTTATGGGAGTGGGGTCTGGTCTCTGGCTCCAATCCTTTGGTTCCTGCATGGGGCCCTGAGGTGCTGGTGGTACGAGTGGTTGTGGGCGGGGGTCCTGCCCCTGGCTCCATGCCTCATGTCCCTTGGTGGGCCCCAAGGCATTCATGGTGTGCCTGGGCCAGAACTGAGTTTTTGTCTTTTGCTTACTTCTAACATGGGGGAACTTCCTGTGGGAACCAGTACTTGAGCTCTGTGGTTGAGCTAAATTGCTGCTTTGCTGCTGTTTCCTTAGAGAAGGCTTTTTGTGCAGCTCAGCGTTTAATGGTTGACCTCATAGGTTGTATAGAAACTCTGATCTGGGCCTGAGTTTTTTTTTCATTGAACAGCACTGCATGCAATTCTGCATTCCTGACCAGTCTCCTCTGAGTGGTCCTGCCCTGATTGGGGGGCTGGTTGGCTGTCCTTGCTGTGTCCCAGTGTTCTCCCGGTGGGCCCGTCTCCCCCACTGCCCATGCTCCAAACACTTCCCACGGGACGGGCCCTGTGCCGGTCCCTTGCAATGACTCACCGGCCTCTGAATGACTCCCCTTTTTCAGCTGTTCTGGCTCCTCGCTCCTGCATGGGTCCATGGGGACCCTATTAGTGGTCTTGCTGTCCTGGGGGCCACCAAAGTCCTCTTCTCCCCTTCTGCCTCCAAGTAACTCCATCTGCAGGGCACAGCTGCAGCTTCTGCTGGCTCCTGCTCCATGTGCTCCAGCATTAAAGCGGCTGTGGCCCAAAACGCTGAGAGCAGTTTTCTCTTTCTCTCATCGTGGTTTCTCCCGCCTTCATGAGTTCCATAGGTCTCTCCTCCTCTTCAGCTGAGCTCCAGCGGCCCCAGCTTGGCTGATGTTACATTTTTATAGTTGTGAATTCGTTGATTTGTGGGAGAGAGTGACGCTGGGGACCGTCTATTCCGCCATCTTGACTGGAACTGGGAGATGGGCCTTTGGAAGTTGATTAGGTCATGACGGTGGAGCCCTCATCAATGGGATTAGTGCCCTTATAAGAAGAGACCAGGGAGCTTGCTCTTGCTCTCTCTGCTCTCTGCCATGTGAGGCTACAACTAGAATAGGGCCACCTACAAATGAGGGAGTGGGCCCTCACCAGACTCCATATCTGCTAGCACCTTGATCACTGACTTCCATCCTCTAGAACTACGAGAAATAAACGTTTGCTGTTTAAGCTACCCAGTCTATGGTAATCTGTTGTAGAAGGTAGAACTAAGATATTCTCTCTCTCTCTCTCTCTGTGTGCGTGTGCGTGTGTGTGTGCACGTGTGCGCGTGCGTGCACGTGTGTGTGTGCACGTGTGCGTGTGTGCGTGTGCGTGCGCGTGTGTGCGTGTGCACGTGTGCACGTGTGCGTGCGTGTGTGCGTGTGTGTGTGCGTGTGCGTGTGTGTGATCACATTTTCTTTATCCATTCATTCATTGATAGACATTTAGGGTGTTTCCAATATTTTGGCCCTTGTGAATAATTCTGCAGTGAACAAGGGAGTGCAGATATCTCTTCGACATACTGATTTCACTTCCTTTGTACATATTCCTGGATTATATGGTAGTTCTATTTTTAATTTTTCGAGGAACCTCAATACTGTTTTGCACAGTAGCAGGACCATTTTACATTCCAACCAAACAGTGTACAAGTTTTCCAATTTCACCACATCCTATAGAAACAGAGAATAGGACAGTCACTGCCAGGGTCTGGGAGGAGGAAGAAATGGGGAATTGTTGTTCATTGGGAATAAAGTTTCAGTTATGCAGGACGGTCAGTTCTAGAGATGTGCTGTCCAACACAGCGCCTGTAGTTCACAATGCTGTACTGCGCACTTAACATGCTCTTAAAAGGGTAAGTCTCGTGTTAAGTGTTTTTACCACAGTAAAAAAGTTCTTATTACATCAATTTATTTTTAATTATTAAAATGTTATTAGTGCATTTGTCAAAAACCAGTGGAATGAACAATGCCAAGAGTGAACCCTCATACATTACGGACTATGGATAATAATGACGTGTCAATGTAGATTCATAGACTGTAACACATGTACCATCCTGGTGAGGGATGTCGATGGGCAGTGTGTGGGACAGGCTGTGCATGCATGGGGACAGGGGGAAATATAGGACATGGGAACTCTCTGTACTTTCCTCTCAGTTTTGTTGTGAACCTAAAACCGCTCTTTAAAAAGTACATATTTTAAACATGTTCCTAGTACATCAATTCCTCGGTCCCACCCAGGTCAGTGTGTCATATTGGACCCCAAGTACACTTCTGAACGAGAGCTGATGTGGACGGTGTTAAATGTGCCGTCCCCGTCCTCAGCCCCTTCCCTCCGAGCCACTGTGCCAGTTCTCTGCTCTCCTTCACGGGGCAGTTTGGTGACTGCTCGCCGCCTGTCCCGTCTGACACGCACCCCACTGACAAGGCTGACGACGTCCACTTGGCTGGATCTGCTATCGGTGTTCTGGGGTTGTCTTCTCTGACCCGTCAGTCCTAGCGCTTGTCACAGCCGATCGGTCCATCCTTCCTGTGGCTTCCAGCTCACCGTAAGGTCCTGGTTTTCCTCCTGCCTGTGCCACTTCCTTTTTTTCTCTTCCTTCTTCATGTTGGAGTGCCCGGAGCATAGTCTTGGGAACTCTCTCAGCTGTTCAATGTGCATTCACTCCTTGACAATCTCATACAGTTTTATGGCTTCAAATTCCAAATTTCAGTCTCCAGTCCTGATCTCCTCTCTGAACTACAGACTGGTAAATGCAGCTGCCTGCTTGGCCCTCTACTTGGGTGTCCAGTAGGCATCTCTCACTTGCCGTACCCCTACGTGGTCTGATACTCTGTGGACTCTCCCCAGCCCTGTTCTCACCCCACTCTTCCTTGTTTCTGTGATGGCAGCACTGCCTTTCCAGTGCACAGACCAAAACGTAGAGTCATTCTTGACTCCCCCGTGTCTCACGCCCCACATCCAACCCATCAGGAAGTCCTGTTGAGCCTGTCTTGAGAGCGATCTAGAACCCCTCACTTCCCACCACCTCCACTGCTCACCATCCTGGCTCCAGCCACTCTCTGATCTCATCGGGATTATTGATGACATAACCACCTAAGTGACCTCTCTGCTTCCATTCCTGCTGTCTTAGAATGACAGTCGGACCATGCCACTCCTTGACTCAGAACCCGCCAGTGGGGCCCATCTCACTCAGAGTAAAAGGAAAGTGACTACAACGACCCATAAGGGCCCGTGGGATGGGCGCCTGCCTCCCCAGACTGCACCGACCTATCTAACCTCGCCTTCTCCTGGGCCCGCCACGCTCGCCCTCGGTCAGCCGTGCTCAGCGGTTTTCGTTTTTCTGTTTCTGAAATATGTCAGACGTGCTCCCACATGGGGCTTTTGTCCTCACTTCTCCCTCTTCATATACATTGTATATTGACAAAATAAAAATTAAAAAATAAATAAATAAATAAATAAAAAGGTACATGTATATTTTGGATATTTAAAAAATAAATAAATAAATAAATAAAATAAAAAATAAAAAACTCCCACATGGGGCTTTTGTCCTCACTTCTCCCTCTTCCTGGGTCCCTCTTGCCCCAGATATTCATGCGATCCCCTTGCTCTCAAGAATAGATTCAGATGTTTTGGGGGTTCAACATTGATATTTGTTGATCAAATAAATATTACTATCATATAAAAAAAAAAAAAAGAATAGATTCAAATATTGCTCTCAAGAATAGATTCAGATGGCCCCTTCTCGATGAGGCTTTCCTGGACTCCATTATTTAAATGGAAGCCCCCAGCCCTATCCTTCTTCTCCACTTCATTTTTCTCCAAAGTATGTATCCCTTCTTGTTACATACTTATTTGTTTTGTTTACTGTCTCTCCCCCTGCTGGAATGTAGGGCGTGAGACTGGTGGCTGTACGGGATTTTTTCCACAGTTGTATCCCCTGTGCCTAGAACACGTAGTAGGCACTCGATTAATACTCACATGCATGAGTGGACAGTGAATAAAAGCATGCCTTTCCTCTGAAGTGACAACCTTCCTCATGCAAAGGAGGGATAATAGGTGACTGTGCTCTTGGAAACCTTTGCAATGCTGAAAAAATTAAGTCAGAATCTCTAAAATGATTATTGCTGTACATATAACCAACATATTATGCCGCAGCTTGTAAAGTAAACATTATTTTCATCTGAAAGAAAGCTAGTTATTTGCATTAAACCCTTGCTCACCTAGGTGCCAAAGGGTAATTAAAGGGGCACATGCAATGTGTCTGCAGAACCTGAAAGGTAAGATAAGTCTTATTTTTGAGTCGATGGCTTCATTATATCCTTTTGTCATCCTTCTACTTTTATTACTCACTGAATAAAAAATGAGCTAAAACATTTTTCTTAACAATTTCTTGCATTTAGGAAGTTTTAAAAATTAGTAAGAAATGTGTCATTTTTTCAAAGCTCTCCATGAGTATAGAATTCTTAATTTTATGTAAGTGGAGTTCAGAGTGGAATTTCAATGATGCTGTTAGAATTGGTAGGCAATACGATCTGCTGGAAAGGAATTTTTATTTGTTTGTTTGGGGTTTTTCCCCTTCTTCTTTTGCCAATAATTTGCTCTGAAATTTCAAGGAGTTCCCATCACTCTTCTGTTTTCAGGCTGTAAAACATGAAGAAGAAAAATCACTACTATTTTATAAGAATGTTGGCGTCTTTTATAAACTGAAGTCATTAAAGATAAGAGTATTTCAAAATCTGAAGAAGAAATTCACAATTTAAATTTAAAATGCTATTATGCACTCAACATATGAGTGGGGGTGGGGGTAGTTTTGGGGACTGATGGTGTGAACACAAGGATTAAAGGCTTCTGTAGGGAGCATCTCCAGCATGTGCGGTCCCTGTCCACCACAAGCCTGGATCCACCTCTAAACTTGTACCCTCAAAAATGTTGTTTACAAATGCAAGATATTATATTATTATTAAATTAAATTACTTACTATTTTTGCTTTAGAAGAACTCCTTGATAGTCTAATGGACATCAAAATTTGCAGACCACTTTCTGTTACATTAACTCTTTCATTGTTGAGAGGATCAAGAGCTATAATGAATCTACTGGTCTAAATTTTGGGAAAGCATTTTTAACTGAAGTAATTTACACAGATGTAAGATGTTATCATAATGCAATGCTGTGAAGCAGGCATGACATATTCCCACATTTTACACAAGGAAATTGAGGATCCACAAGATCGTGACTTGCTTAAGGTCACATAGTTGGTAAGTGAAGGAATGGACATTCCCAATTAGACCTCTCAGTTCCTTTCCCATCCTCTTCCCACGACTCACTGCAGCGGCAGTTCAGATGCTGGCGGTGGAATGCATTTACAGTACTATTCATACTGATAAAATATTATCCTGGGTCTTTTTCTATCAGAAATTAAATATTTCAAGGAAGAAAACCCAAGGGAATTAACATTCACTCGTGGGTGTTCTTGAAAAACCACCTCTTCACACTCTTCAAGAGAAATGAACATAGATTTTACTACACAAATGTGCAAATTCCAACTAAAATGTTCTAAAAGTACCTTGTGATTGTAAATGTTAATAGGAAGCCTTATTATACTCTAACATCTCTGAGATCGTGTATCTCTAAACCCCCCATTGCCTGGTAGATGAGACTGATGCGCTGCCTGCTGCAGAGCAGGCGATTGCCTGGTAGGTAACAGACACTCAATAAATGGTCCTGAATGTACGAACGAATAAATGCAGGTCATTCTGTATTCATTATTGGATACATGTGTCTGTTCAGTGCATCAGCCTATATCATTAGCTATCTTTGCGTAAGTGCATTCCTCACTAGATTTTCACTTTTTTGAGCACAGGACCACTGTCCTGTTTTTGGCATCTCTGTCTTCAGGAAGGACCTTGCACACAGCGTGTTCACAGTGAGCATTTACTTGGAAGGGCAGGAAAGGTATGAGCATCTGCGTTGGACACCTCTTGGGCCTGGCTTCAGATGCTCTCAGCCTCACTGTCTCGGGACCCTCGATCACCTGCTTTCCCTCACAGCAACTGCACTGCCACCATGGCCTGGGCACCATCGCCAGGCTTGTCATGCCACCTGTCCCCTCAGGCCTCCTCCTGTGCAGCTCCCCTCCTGTCACCTTGGCACGAGATGCGGAAAGACCCACTTGGTGCTGAAGTCTAGTGAAGACAGTTACTGGCCGTGGGGAAACTGCCCGCTGGGAGACAGGAGCGGGTGCCCACATTCTCCTCCCTCCCTCCTCAGGAGTCAAGAGTCCAGCTCATCAGGCGCTTTGCAAGATGGTTCAGTGAGATGGCACTGTCGTTAGGTGTGATTCCAAGTCATGGCAGCCTGGCGACGCCCTCTCAGCTCGGCTCTGCACCTTCTCTCCCTCACTGTCCCTTTCCATCACTCTTTTTCCCCAGGACTGTCCTCCCTAATAAAGTGGCAGCTCAGAAGTTTTGACTCCAGCCTCTGCTTTCCAGGAAAACCTGGCCAAAAGACTACAGTAGTCCCCTGTTATCTGTGGTTTCCCTTTCCACGGTTTCAGTTACCCCCGTCGACCAAGTTCTGAAAATATTACATGAAAAATTCCGGAAATAAACTATTAGTAAGTTTTCAACAACTTGCATTCTGAGTAGTGTTCTGAAGTCTCGTGCCACTCTGCTCTACCGTGCCCAGGACCTGGCTCATCCCTGTGTCCAGCATCTCCATGCTGTCTACACTACCCACCTGCTTGTCACTTAGTAACCGTTGTGGGCATCGGATCAGCAGTGGTGGTGTTGTGAGGCCCCCTCCCACAAGAAATGCACTTACACACTACTTGTGCAGAAAAGGGCAATTTATTCACTCCAGCTGGCCAGCGTCCGTCTCCCAAGGTGCAACCAAGGAAGAGCAGCCTCGGGCCTTGGTCTTGTAGGGTTCTTGAAGGCAAAAACCACATCCCGGTGGCACACGGGTTTGTCTACGTGCACAAAGCAAGCTAGGCAGCTAGGTCACAGAGGCCGAGAATGAGCCGTTCGAGCAATCAAGCATGCAAGTTTTCATTGTGTATGGCTCCTGTTCCCATGTAATAATCCACTGTGTGTGGCTCCTGTTTCTATGCAATTGTTTTTTGTTTCTGTGAGAAGGTCAACGGTTTCTCATGGAGACGGGGGATGGTCTGCAGGTCAGACAGGGGGAAAAATGGTGTTACTTAGTTTAAGCAAGCAATTCTACAGAGGACGTTATGAGGGTGTAGGGAGCTCTATTTCAGTGGTATCCCAGTGTTTGTTTCAAGTCACCCTTATTTTACTTCACAATGGCCCCAAAGTGCAAGAGTAGTAATGGTGGCATATTGTTATAATTATTCTATTTTATTATTAGTTATTGTTGCTAATCTCTTACTGTGCCTAATTTATACATTAGACTTTGTCATAGGTACGTATAGTGGGATGAAACATAATATTATACAGGGTTCAGTACCATCTGTGGTTTTAGGCAAACACTGGGGGATTTGGAACATATGCCTCTTGGAAAAGGGGTAACTACTGGATTTTGAGCATTAACGACAGTGGCTCCCATTGCTTTTTGGGGGTGGATGAGGGAGTGGGAGGTGGCTTTTGATGCATGTCTGGGGGCTGACTCCTAGAAGCCTCTCTCCTCTTTCTCTTGGCAGCTGGTTCCCTTTCCCAAGGTGGCCTTAAGGGCTTCTGTTTTTGTCTGGATCCTACTTCTCAGGCCACTGTTAAGTGATTCGTGGGATGCACTTAATTGGAGCCGTGTGACTCCTAGTCCCGCTCCCTCTCCAACCACATTTGACTGGTCTATGGTTGGCCACCTGACCCGAACTGGCCCAACCCAAGATTTCCTTATTAGTTTGTTTTGTTTTGTTCTTTATCTAGTTCTGAGAAAGTCAACAGTCCCTTCCTCCTGTGGTGGAAGTGTAAGATTTAAAATTAGGAAACATTCTGCCAATATATTTCCCATTATGTAGAGGAAGCTGGTCTGCAGTGAGCACAAATGGAAACAAAAGAAGGAGTGGAAGAGTTGGGGGAAAATGAAATGTACTAACTGGTACAAACCCCAGTCGTCCTTCGTGATCGTGAAAGGAATAGCCAGACATCGCTGGCTGTCACACCCCCTATTTTCTTTGTTACTAGAGCCCTGTGTTGCCCAGGGCAGAAATTAGCCAGTCACAACAATCCCGTTTTCCTTTGCCAGGCACGCAGTTTCCCAGAATTCTGTGACCCGGTTCCATTTAATAAAGGGGTTTCTGGGAAAGCCTTCCTTCCCCCATAAGATTGGCATACAAGGAGAGCTATTGCTTTTTTCCTGTCTTAAAGATGGATGTGATGCTGGGAGCCGCAGCAGACACCTTGCAACACAAGGCCACCAGCACGAATGTGTTTCTCAGCCAGTTCAGCTGCTGTAACAAGGTACCAGAACTGGGTGGTTTATGAAAAGAGAAATCTATTTCTCACAGTTCTGGAAGCTGGAGGTTTGAGATCAGGTTGCCAACATGGTCAGGTTCTAGTGAAGGCCATCTTCTGGGTTGTAGACTGCTGACTTCTCTTTGGCAGAGGAGGGTGATTGAGCTCTCAGCTCTCTGATAAAAGCCCTGATCCCATTCATGAGGCTCCACCCTCATGATGTAATCACCTCAGGAAGGCCCCACCTCCTAATACCATCACATTAGGAGGTTAAGATTTCAACATATGAGTTTGGGGGGCACACAAGCATTCAGTCCATAACAAGGTGAAAAGCCAGTACTCAAAGGATGTTGGACTAGAAAGAAGGAAGAACCTCTGTCTTTCATAATGTGGTTGAGCTGTGGAACCAGCTCTGAGAAAACCTAATATTTGAACTTCTAAGATTAGGTAAGCAATGTGTGGTTTTAATTAGGTGGGTTTTTTTCTTCCTGGCATTTGAATCCATCTTAACTGATTATAATAGAGTAGAAATAATCTAGAACTTGTCCCTTGGCTGCTACAGAGGAAGAAGTTATTCTGGGGCCCAAAGACTCAGAGAAGAGTCTTAGTAGAGACAGCGAAACCCAGAAACATGACGATGGGCAGGATCCAAAGAAGAAGTCTTTGATGGCAAAGGGTTGACAGACTTTAAAAACTCAGTATTCAGGGGCTGGCTAGTTACTCAGTTGGTTAGAGCATGGTATTATAATACCAAGGTCAATGGTTTGGATCCCATACCAGCCAGCCACCAAACGAACAAACAAACAAACAACCCCCCCAATATTCAGATTTCCATTGTTTCCTACCTATTCTGCAGTGCATCACCCCCTACAGTGTCCACAAGCCTTTGGTAGAGAACGTTACATAAAGCAGCTCTGGATAGTAAAGCAGAAGGGGGCTGCATCTATGAGGGGGGTTCTGAGGGAGCTACTGAGCCACAGAGCATGAGGTGATGGTGTGATGGCCTTGAGGCTGGAAATGGAATAGGAATGTGGAGTCCTTCCACTTCCCACCAGAATCCTTGGACATAGAGGACAGCACTAGGGATGGCACAGTACATGTGATGGGGCTTCCAGTCACTTTATCTACATAGTAAATGACAGTGTGACCCCAGTGGGCTAAAAGATGAGACTTCATTCAGATACATATTGATTGCTGCTTCCTTTGGGTTACAATCCTTTTCTAGGCAGAGCTTTACCTGTGTAACTAGTTCTGTAAACCGGCCTTGATCATCACCATGTAAATTGGGTGTATGACTCAGTTCTGCTCACTGGCAGAGAAACCATATCCTTTCCAAAGAAAACAAATCTAAATGATGTTTTAGCTGTGATATAAGACATCTTGTTTTGTTTTAACTTTGGCTTGAAGAAAAGTGGTGGTGGCTATGATGGTGGTGATGGTGGTGATGGTAAAATTGATGGTGGTGGTGGTGGTGGTGGTGATGGTAATAGTGATGATGGTGATGGTGGTGGTGATGGTAATATTGATGGTGGTGATGGTGGTGGTGGTGGTGATGGTGGTGGTGGTGGTGAGGGTGATCATGGTGGTACTGATGGTGGTGATAGTGGTGGTGGTGGTGGTGGTGGTGGTGATGGTAATAGTGATGGTGGTAATGGTGGTGGTGGTGGTGGTGGTGATGGTGTTGGTGGTGGTGATGGTGGTGGTGGTGGTGATGGTAATATTGATGGTGGTGATGGTGGTGGTGGTGATGGTGGTGGTGGTGGTGATGGTGATCATGGTGGTACTGATGGTGGTGATAGTGGTGGTGGTGATGGTAATAGTGATGGTGGTAATGGTGTTTTTAGTTTATTTGTAATAGTGATGGTGGTAATGGTGTTTTTAGTTTATTTGTAATAGTGATGGTGGTAATGGTGTTTTTAGTTTATTTGTAATAGTGATGGTGGTAATGGTGTTTTTAGTTTATTTGTAATAGTGATGGTGGTGATGGTAATATTGATGGTGGGGATGGGGGTGGGGGGGATGGGGGGGGGGGTGGGGATGGTGATCATGGTGGTACTGATGGTGGTGATAGTGGTGGTGGTGATGGTAATAGTGATGGTGGTGATGGTGGTGGTGATGGTAATAGTGGTGGTGGTGGTGGTGGTGGTGGTGATGGTG
>NW_007726432.1:189283-239088 GCF_000696425.1 Galeopterus variegatus
GTGGTGGTGGTGGTGGTGGTGGTGATGGTAATAGTGATGGTGGTGATGGTGGTGGTGGTGGTGGTGATGGTAATAGTGATGGTGGTGATGGTGGTGGTGATGGTAATAGTGATGGTGGTAATGGTGGTGGTGGTGGTGGTGGTGATGGTAATATTGATGGTGGTGATGGTGGTGGTGATGGTGGTGATGGTGGTGGTGGTGGTGGTGGTGGTGATGGTGATCATGGTGGTACTGATGGTGGTCATGGTGGTGGTGATGGTAGTGGTAGTTGTGTAGTGAGCTGTTTATCATGTCCCTATGTATTCACTAAGGTGATCTGTCTCCATCCTTAAGGGCTGGCTTTAAATGAATGACTAAACATCATAAGAGCCAAAAGTCTGAGTCTTAATATTTTGACATTTTTAGAAATGGATAAAAAAAAGTAAATCATCAGAAAAGAAAGCATAATGACAAAAATATTTTTATTTGTTTATTTATTTTATTTTAACTTCTCAATATACGGTGTAGTTGATTTTTGTGTCTCTTTACGACAAAAGTATTCTTAAATGACTTCATTTTAGTTGAGTAAATTGGCTAAACTAACTGGAGGTTTCAGGACAATGAAGACATGTTTTATATTTGACAGCAGTGGGCTGTTTTTTTCAGATTCTCATTCTTTCTTATTCTTTCTCTGTCTTGCTTCCTTTTACTCACTCATTCTCCTTTCCTCTTTCTCATTTACCAAGTAATCAGAAATAAACTGATGTCGATAAAATTTGCCCCTTATCTCGTATCCTTGATCAGTGTGTGTTCTCTCCAGATTGGTGAGTCTCATGGGTTTTTAACTGTAAAGGCCCTTTTCCAGTCAGTTTGTTCTCAAATGCTTCACTCTCCTGTGCTTAGGCCAAGATATGGCTATTATGTGAGTTTATACAGGCTGAAAAGTAGCTATCATCTCAATATGACAGTTAGACAGTTGATTACTTCCTGAAGTCCCTCTTTAAATCAAGAATCCCCCTAATAAAATCTTTTAAAAATATTTTTTAAATTGTAGAACATGGGATTAACCAGCCTCCATACACCACTGAGGCCTGTCCTGGGCTCAATTCTGAAATGTCCCTCCCTCCCTGAATGGTCTGGAATTGAGGAGTACAGAGGCAGTGATGGTGGCCACCGTGTTTGTGAGATGCCACGGGCCCTGCCTCCGACCTGGACAGTAACCAGATGTGCTGGGAGGGACCGCTGGCTGTCTCTTTGCCCCTTCTTCCTACCTAGAGCTCAAGGTATTGAAAATGTCTGCGTCACATAAAAGAGCCAGGAGTTTTGCAGGAAAGGTGCTATGGAAGTTCCGAGTCTGGTTATCCCATTTGGATTATATTCTGTTTCAAGCATTCGCACTTAAAAACTAAGCCAAGCTGTTTATAGTTGGCCAGAGTGAAAACTTATAGGCTTTTTTGATGTCACTGCATCGAATGTTTCCATTTGAAATGGTTTGATAATGCACGTTCTTTCTCTGTTTTCAGTTGTGATGAATTCTCTCATTGCGATTGCTGCATGTAGGATCTGCACCTACCACAGCCATGACAGGGGCAGATTTCTCACGGAGGGGTTTGTTCATATCACTGTGGCACGACTGCCTTTCACTTGCGACATTATAATCTGATTGTGGTCAGCAGAGGAAAGCACATTTGATTCTTGCTGAAGGGATTGTTACTGATTTAATATGAATTCCTACTGAAGTGTTAATTCTGCCTCATCTAGTAATTTATAAAACCTTTTCATGCACTTTAAACTCTTCCTTTAGGAGATATAGTCATCCTGCCGCGTGCTTACAGAAACTAGATAAAGTCTAATTGTTGGCAAGATAATAAAGGCTCCCATGGGCACATTTCATATTTTTTCTTTACGAGTGCTATAATCTGCATTTTTGTATCCCTACAAAGTTCATGTTAAAATGTTAACCCCCAAGGTAATGATGATATTAAGAGGTGTGTTGGGGGAGCTGTTGGGAGATGATTAGGTCATGGGGGTGGAGCCCTCATGAATGGGATTAGTGCCCTTATAAAAGAGGCCCCAGGGAGCTCCCTCACCCCTTCCACCATGTGAGGACACAGTGAGAAGACACCATGTATGAACAGAAGCAGCGTCACCAGACACTGAACCTGCAGGTGACTTGATCCCGGGCTTCCCAGCCTCCAGGACTGTGAGCAATACATTTCTGATGTTTATAAACTGCCTACTTCATGTTATTTTGTTGTAGCAGCTTGAATGGATAAGGCGATGAGTATGCATGCAAATATAATCCTTTCTTATTTAGTGTAAAATATTCTCCACAGCATCTATGTTAACTAGAACATTTGTAAATAAGAGATAAAATATTCATGAAAATAAAGCATATGGCCCTGAATTTAAAAATATTTTGGCATATTTAAGGAATTTTTACAGTGAGATAAATTCCTTGCTGAAAATCAGAATTTCCATGTTCACCAAGTACATGGGAAAAGGAAGACCTGACCTTGCTCCATTGTCCACTAGAACGTGTGCTGCACGTGGCAGAGGTTGGGTGTGTTTGGTTCACCAGAATGAAGCTTTTCTCAGTCCTGAGACAGAATCCCCATCCTATGACCACACCACACATAGACCATACATGTAATGGGAAGTAAAAATTTTCATGACTGGGCTGGCCCGGTGGCGCACTGCTACAGTGCTCCGCTTGGGAGCGCGGCGGTGCTCCCGCTGAGGGTTCGGATCCCACATACAGACTGGTTCCCGCTCACTGGCTGAGCGAGGTGCAGGTTCAGTGCCGAGGGTTGCGATCCCGTTGCCGGTCCCGGTCCGGTATGGGCGCGACACTGAGGGTTGCGATCCGTTGCCGGACACGAAAAAAGACAAAAAAAGGAAAAAAAAAAAAAAGTTTCATGACTCTGAGAGTTTGTTCTGGAGATTGGAAAAGCAATAGAATGTTTAAACAAAGAAACGAATGATTTTCCCTTTACTTACAGAACTAGTGTTGGAGAAACCCAGCCTAAAGGATAGGTTCTCCCAGTGGAATGAAATGCTGGAGACCAGATGCGTGAGCCCTCAGTTTGGCAAATCGCCTTCATGAATTTTGGAATGTGGAAAGGCAGGCCTGGTGCTTAGTTTAGCTGAGGTGCAAAGCTTATCTGCTTCAGAGGATAAAGTAGTGACTACGTGTTAGCAGCTGGCAGCTAGTGAGGAGAGGAAAGGTATCAGGGAAGCCTGAGAGGGAAAATGGCTTGAAAAGATGGGAACAGGTTGGGCCCAAAGAGATAAAAAACTTGTCCATGTCTGGGGATGACAATGGCTTTTGAGGACAGTTATGTCTGACAGTATGTTGTTATGCTGCTTTTCACTCAGCAGTGAATTTATTTACTGAGTACCTGTTATGCATCAGGCCCTATGTTAGGCACCAGGAGTGCAGTAGCTAATTAAACAAAACAAAAGAACCAAGATGTCACTTCCCTGGGACTTACTTTCTAGTAACGGAGCAGGATAGTAAGTCAATAAACACACTCGGATTGTGGATTATGATTGGGATTGGGGAAGAAATGAACAGTGTGAGGACCTTCTCCAGACTGGGGAAAAGGGTGGGGTGCAGCACGGGCAGCTTTTCTGAGGAAGTGGTTCTGAGCTCAGGGATGAAGCACAAGTAAGAATTATATATGCAAGATGTGGAAGGGAGCGCTTCAGAGAGATGGGAATGGAACGAGCTGCAGGCACGGGGTAGTGCCCAGTGAACAAGGGGGATGGCACCAGATGAAGCTACCAGGCTGAACAGGGATGAGGCCACGCAGTGCCTTGTAAGTTCTGCTAAAAATTTTGATTTTAGTCTAAGGGAAATGGAAACTTTTGAAAGCTTTCAATAAGGGAGGGGCATGGTCCAATTTGAGTTTGTAAAAGTTCACTCTGACTGCTTTATCGAGAATAGATTGGAAAGAGAAAAGAATAGGATTGGAAATCGCAGTGTGATGGTTGATTTTACATGTTGATTTGGCTAAGGAATGCCCAGATAGCTGTTAAAACATTATTTAGGGGTATGCATGTGAGGGTGTTTCCAGAAGAGATTAGCATTTGAGCCCGAAGGACTGAGTAATGAAGATTTGTCCTCACCAATGTGGGTTGGCATCATCCAATATGCTAAGGGTCTGAACAGATGGAAAAGGCAGAGGAAGGGTAAATGTGCTCTCTTTTCTTGATCTGGGACTTCCATCTTCTCCTGGCCTCAGACACCAGAGCTCCTGGTTCTCAGGTCTTCAGGTTTCCACCAGGACTTACCAGTGGCTCCCCTGGGTCTCGGGCCTTGGGCTTGGACTGAAACTACACCAGTGGCTTTCCTCGTTCTCCAGCTTGCAAATGGCAGATTATGGGACTTCTCAGCCTTCATAATCATGTAAGCCAATCCCTCATGATAATTCTCTTTCCATACCTCTGTCTCTCTATATATCCTGTCGGTTCTGTTTCTCTGCAGGACCCTGACTAGTACAACCAGGCACAAGATGACTGCAGAAGTCCAGGCAAGCAAAATGACAGCATGGGCTGAAGCGTGGCGGTGGAGAGAGAGAAAAAGCTTAGGGCTACATGGATGTTTCTGTGTGACCAATTAGAAGCAAATCAGAATAGCTGTCCCATACCATCACAACTTCCTGCAACATCCCCTCTGTATGATCTGGCCAGGGCGGTATGCGATTTACCATTCACGGACATGCTGATTAGAGGAGAGACGACAGGTATTAGTCCAGTCATCCAAATGGTAAGTTACTAAATAGCTTCCTCATGTTTGAATGAGCCATTGCCCATGAGGATCGCTGCCCTCATACCCCTTTTCTCTTAGAACAGATGCACACAGACAATGCCTTTTCTTCGGTTGGTAGACCCATTTCCACTTGGTACTGTTGGCAACTGCTCTGCTGGCTCACCTTACATTTTGCTCAATACCTTTCCAGGAAGTGCCCCTCTTTTGCTGCCATTTTCAGGCAAACAGGTATGTGTCTGGTTTCCCAGCAGCCCACAGCTTGGCCCCTTCCCTTCTCGCTATGCATCAGGGTTCCCTTCCAGCGTTGACTCTGAGAAGTCTGAAAAATTCCATAGTTAGAATTTGGAGTTGAAGGCAGGGAGAAGATAGAGAGGCTGTGAAAATACCCTGCTAATAGGAGAAATGTAAATGGAAAACACTTAACAAAAGATGCCTTTTATAGCATCTACATTATTATACTAACAGAAGTAAATTATATTTTGATTGTGGCCGGTTGAAAACCACATCCTACATCTATGTGGTATATAATCAGCTTAATCAGTTGCTGATCCCAGGACAATTTCATCCCAGTGTATCGGGAAAGTGCAAATAACAGAGTTTATTCGGTTCTTCTTAGTAATTTAAATGTCACTTTGTTAAACGAACTTGAAGACAGATTTGCATTACTTGAATGCAGGGTTTCCAATAATAATGTAACTCTTTTTTTCCCCTTCCAGTATGAAGGCAATGGCTTAATATAAAAAGCAAGTGATTAAATCCAAAACATTTTCTTAAATGAGTGTCTTTTAGTGCTATGATTTGTTTGTTTGTTTCTGATGTCAAACTTATTCTTGGAATCTTATTAAATGTGCCAGTTATTGAGCTATTGTTTCTCAACTTCAAACCCATTTCTATGTGGTTTTGTGTTGCCGGGGCTGGCGCTCTGCAAACCACCCTTTTGCTGTGCCAGCTGCTGCTCTGATAGACTCTGCCAACAGGCGGTGCTAGAGAAAGGTGATACTTTGGAGGCAGAGGTGGGAACCGGCTCCTTTCTGTTCACTTCCGGTTCCTGGAGAGTCATCCCAGCCTCATCTCCAAACCCACCCCAGCCATTCCTTGCAGTCGTGACAGTTGAATCTAGCTCCTAGTGTTTGCATCACTCGCAGAACCAGCCTCGTCTCACCCTGTCAGAGATGCCAGCAGCAGCCAGCAGCGCCCCTCCTCCGAAGTCTGTGTCCTAGCTCTCTTGGGTCCTTTCTTCAAGCTTCAAAGTTTAAGTAACCTCGACCTCTGCTCCTAGGGGAGGGAGCTGCCTTCCGCAGTTGCTACCTCTGTGATATCTCACTGTAGCTTTCCTCTTTGCCTTTTCTGCTCCTCCATATCTAGTTAACAGTTCTTTTTTTTTTTTTTTGTCTTTTTCTGTTGCAGTGTTGCCCCGTACCGGACCGGGACCAGCAATGGGATCGCAACCCTCGGTGTTGCTCCCGCACCTCGCTCAGCCAGTGAGCAGGAACCAGTCTGTATGTGGGATCTGAACCCTCGGCGGGAGCGCTGCCACACTTCCCAAGCGGCGCACTACAGCAGTGCGCCACTGGGCCAGCCCAGTAGTTAACAGTTCTTTATGTTACATGATCTCTGTTAAAATAGCCGTAGTGCTTTTGGTCTCCTGGCTGGACACAGAGGGAGACATAAGGTACCATGAAGCCACTACGAGTGACTGACGCTCCTGGGCTTTGAGGTTTCAGCCTCAAAATCCCGAGACTGCACCGAGCGGGCGCTGGTGTGGCTGGGCTGTACACTCCAGTTGCACAGCGATGAAGACCACTGCAGCCTAGTGCAGTTGGTGCTGCTGAAACCTACTGGCCCTGCCACATTTTGCTTTATGCAAAAGCCCATGTCATACAAGCACTATGGAAGTGAGAGAAACTGAAGCCATAAAAGCAGTGTTGGCCGGTTTTTCCAGAGGAACTGCTGAGAATTCTTAAATGAGAGAAGGAAGGGATTTCGTTTCCTAAAGAGCTGATAAAATAATTTTAAGCTTTGGGTCTGAGTGCCTGTGGCTCAAAGCTGTAGGTGCCCTCTCAGAAGCCATTGTTAGACTTCTGGGGCCAGCATGACACCACAGTACTCAGGGAACTATACTCGGCTGTAAGGTACTTTTCTTCATTGACAAACACTCTGACAACAGAAGGCTGAAAAGGAGCTAATAAAAAACTATGCAGGATAGCACGGACGTGGGGTCAGAAAGCCACCGTTGTGTTCCTGGCTCCAGTACTTCTAAGCTGGGTGATCTTGGGTGACTTACGTTCTGGCTTCCTCCTCTCAAAACCTTCAACAAGGGTTGCTGCCTCGGACAGCAGTTTTGACACTTACACGAGATAAGGTTTGTAAAGAGGTGAGCCAGTGGTGTGTGGCAATGGGGGAGCCTTCCGCTCCTCCCAGGTCTGCTGTCCCGCTCCTGTGTCCCAGGTGGGCAGGCCCCTCCTCAGAGGCAAAACCGACCAGGCTGGCGTGAAGACGAGGTGCAGATCCTCACTGTGAGGCAGGATGCACGATCGTCCTTGGCCTTTGGTATCCAGTGTAGTCCCCACCATCCCATGCCCACACTGTCACCTAACAATAGAACAAGATGCACGGTGTACCATTTATGTAGCCGGTTTTACGTCCTACCTTGTCCCAGCAGTTACCCATTTCTTTGCTTCAACTGTGACATTAGGATGTTAACATTGGAATGTGGCAGAGAAAATGTAATCATACTGCCGTTTCTCTGTTGGTGTAGCTCTGGCGGTTCTGTTTATGTGGGTGGAGACTTTCTGCTTCGGGGCTGCAGGGCTCTCGGCCCCGCACCTCCTCTAGGCATGCGAGAGATCTCCAAGCCTCCCCGGATATCCTTGGTGTCACCCAGAAAGAAAACGGGGCATTCATTCCTGATGTAGTCCACTTAGTCCCAGAATAATTGTTTTAAACAAAATTCAAATTAAATCTCTCTCCTTCTTAAAAGCCTCCATGACCTTCCATTGTCTAGAGGATAGTGGCTAACTACTAGTCTTCAAAGATGTCTCTCTCTTTGAGCCATGTCTCCTGATAGTCATGGCCTTGTGTGGTCCCCTCAGCATTGGGTCTGGGCAGGCAGCAAGCCTTCTAAGCCTAGGGCGTAAGAAGCTTTGCAGCTTCTGTCTTGTTCTCTTGGAGTGCCTATTCTAGGGGAAACCAACTGCCACATAAAATGTCCAGTTACCCTGATAGTGCCATGCTGTGAGGCACTGAGACCACGTGGAGAGGGAGGAAGCCAGGCACTCCTCTGTCCCAGTCACACCTTCATGTCGCTCCAGCCCCAGCCACCTGCTGTGTGCATGTGCATGGAGACCCCAGTGAGGCCAGCAGAGGAGCTCCGTGGGGGAGCCCAGTCAGGCAGTGGTTGAAACCAGGGCAGATGGAGACTGGCCAGCACCCCTGTCTCTTCACGAAGTTGCAGCTTCAGCATGTGTGCTCTCCACATGGGCTACTCTGGGCTTCCTTGAAGCATAGTGGTGGCCTCCAAGAGCATGTGGCCTTAGAGACAGGAAGTGGAAGTTGCCAGTCGCTTAAGGGCCAGGCTTGGAAACTGGCACAGCATCACTTCTGCTGTATCTCGTCAGCCTAGCAGTCAGGCTCAAGGGCAGGGGACGTAAACCTCCTCTCTCAACAGAAGTTGCAAAGAATCAGGGGACTTATTTACTAAGTGTCACAGTCTGATATCTGTTCTAAAATTATTTACATTTCTCTCATGTGCAAATACACGTACCCTCCCTCCGTTGCATGCCTTCCTACCACTGCAGGCATCATACTGTTTTTATTCATTATTTACCTGTTTGCCTGGCCCTGAACTTCCTTCATGACAGACAGGGCGTCTCATTCGTCTCGCTTCCTCGAGCTTGGCACGCTTACTACCCAGTAGAGGCTGAACGGCCATAAATGACACTGAACTCACGTGCACAGTCAACGGATTGTGATGAACATAAGCTGAGAAAGGAGACCCTCAGGTAATGGTCAGATTCAATACTGTATTGGATGATACATTTCCTAAACAGATATGTTCCTCTTTTAAATGCTATGAAGATCATCTTGAAAATTAAAAATAATTTAAAAAACTGTGGAGATAGAAATGCAGCCGCTGGAAGGACGCTCTCAGTCTTGTTAGGTGAGCAAATAGCTATACTAATGTTCACTCTCCTGTCTCACCTGCTCAGGTCATATCTTTATTTCTGTCTTTCTCTTCTCCTGAGGTGGGCCAGGGCAAGAGCAGGAGGCAGGGTGTGACCTCACTCAGTCGGCAGGTACCTCACCAGCTCCTTTGTCCTTCATTGTCCCTCAAACAAAGCACTCTGACCACATGTCAGAAGTGTAAACCGAGGCAGTAGGGTCAGTGCTGGCCCTGAGCCATCATGGACATTTGTCCAAGGGAGAGAGGGGATATGAGGGGTTGAAGGAGGGAGGAAACCTTTTGATTTCGATTTTAAAAAGCACAAATAAACCCAGGAGACATACCCGCCATCACTGGCTCTTTCCCAAATTTGCAGCAAAGGGGACTCAGGGAGGAGTTTTGAACTCCAGATGTCGTGATGTCAGTCCTACATCTGAATCCAAAGGGGAATCGGTTCCTGCCTCAGTCAGTCCACCTGGGACCTGGTGCAGGATTGAATTTACGGGAAGAGGCTCCTGGAAAGGGGTAAGGATTCAGTGATGAGGATCTAAGGCTAAGCAAGGGTGGGAAAATCATTATTCACTCGTTCTCTTACCAACACGTATCTGCATATGATCCACTGTGTGCCAGGAACTGAGCTGGGCACCAGGAATATGACGGAGCACAAGAGAGTCAGGACTCTCCTCCTCGGGAGCTTACATTCCAGTGAGGGAGACACACAAGTTTTAAATAAAAAATGCATACAATACTTGTATAGTGATATGTTTCATAAAGTGTGTCAACATGGGGATATCATGCAGAGTAAGTGGAGAGGGCATTGTTTTAAGCAAGGTGGTCAAATCTTCTGGGGAAGAAACGTTATAATTAAAATATGAGGCGTGGGAAGGAGGCAGCCACATAAGGCTCCAGAGAGGACACAGCACGAGGCCCTCGGCTGGAAGGAGCCCTGCGGGTTCCAGGACCTGCAGGAGGGGGGCAGGGCTGGATCCGGCAGCCTTCATAAGCCAGGCGGGGGTGGGGGGTGGTGTGCTACGTGCAGTAAGAAATCATTAAAGAGTTTTAAGCTAGAGAGTAAAATAATTATCCTTTAAAAACATCAGCCTTGATGCTGTATGCAGAATAGCACGCAATGGGGAATACCAGTTGTCAGACTTTTCTAGGAGTCCAGACAAGACACAGAGGTGGCTCAGACACGTAGTGCCAGTGGGGTGGAGGGGGGTGAGTGGGCTGAGGTGCGTTTTGGCAGGGTTACCACCAGGACCTCCTGGGAGGCTGGGGGAGGGGCAAAGGAAGCCAGATTTTTTCAGAACTGGGTGTCCCTTTATTGAGAGGATAATCTTAAGATGCCTACAGATGTCCAAGTGGACGTCAGCAGTTGGATCTGTGAGCCTGGAACACAGAGGAGAGTTCTGGAGACAGCAGTGTAGAGATTTAATGCACAAGGTCAGTGCTGACCAATGCGAATGTGTGACAGAGGATAGACGTGAACCCGGGACCGGGCCCGAGGGCCTCCAGTGTGTGGAGGACGTAGGAAGGGAAGGCTGGCGCGGCTGGCCGAGGCCTGTCTCTGTGCTTTTTCTCATGCTGTTCCCTTCGTGTGGAATGTCCTCCTTCCTTTACTTCAACTGGGAAAAACCTCATTAATCTTTCACAACCCAACTCGAACGTTGCCACCTTTGAGAACCTTTTCTGACCCCAGCAGCGCTTTGTCTGTGCCCTCTCTGGGGCCTCGGAACACTGTTCCAGGTGACTGTTGACTTGTCTGTTTCCAGGACAGAGTTGGAGCTCTTCTGGGCAGGGACCATGGCTTTATTTCTTCTTATTACTGGGTACAGGCCCGGTATCTAGCAAACTATAAATATTTGCTGAATGAACAAATGAACGAATGAATGAATGGTTTGCACAGTATCAACTAAAAGAAACCCGCAATCAGCTGGTGGATTCGAGCTACCTGGGGAGACTGGCTAATTTAGGTTAAAAAGAGTGGACTGGAATCTTTAGACCTTTACAAACCAAGTTGCCTGCAGAACCATCTATAGGATGTTGCTTATAAAAAAGCGCCAGGAATATTCATTGATAAATGTTCTCCACTAGGTCGTTTATCTCCTCTCAGAATGCTGAGGTTTTTTAGGAAGTCACAGAAGAGACGTGAGAGAGCCTTGCTGAATGTCAGGGAGTCGGGGTGTGCTGACCTCCTGCAGAAATCCAGGTTCTAGAACGTAAAGATGAAGAGAGTTGTGAGGAGACAGAGTCCTTTACTGACCTCCAGTTCCCTTTCAGTGAGTTGACTTCCTGAATGCATGTGACTGCCAGCAGCAGGGAATTCATCCCCCCAGTAACAGCAAGAAGAGCTTTGCCAAATAGCAGTCAGATGGGTCTTGTACACGCAGCAGCAGATCCCGCCTCTGCTCACGTGCACATTACTGCTACCCTTAGCGCTTGCTGCAGCGCTGGGCTCTGAGGTTCTGGCTATGGCTGTCCCTCTGAAATGGGCATTGCAGTGGGAATGGATCCGCATGGCCAGGACAGTGCATGCGAACCTTCCTGGTGAGGTCTCTGGAGCATGCCATCTCTAGGCTGGCATTTCTTGGTGTCACTATGGCATGCTGCACAGGCAGGGGCCCTGGTGCTCCACTCAGCTTGCATCACTGCCACCCAGCTGACTCCCACAGGTATCATTTTGCCTTTGTCTGTTCATCATAAGCCAGGAGACTGCTTTGCCAACTCCTCTTAAAAACCCACCTGCAGGTAGAGAAACACAAAAACAAGTTCATTGCCAAAGGATAGTTTAGTCCAGCTACCAGTCAGAATCCTGTGAACGGTGCATTCAGGGCTGGGTTACGAGCAGGGCTTAACAGAGTGACTCTCCTGAAGGTGAGGGCGAAGCTGAGGAAAAGCAGGGATGGTGCAGTAGTGGCGGCTCCTTATGGCAGAAGCATGACCACATCTGGACCTGAATGAGGACAAGGGCAAGAATGATTGCCAGGTGTGTGGGGGGGGGCAGCCCCAGGCGCTTCCTGCAGTGGCTTGGTGATTGTCACTGGGCTGGTTGTGAGTGTCCAGGGGGGCGTGGCCAAGGCCCTCAGCCCCCACCCTTGGGACTGGTTGCAGGTGTCGGGGGTGTGGCTGAGGCCCCCAGCCCTCCCCCCTTTCTGGCTTAGTAGGCCAGGGGACTTCTGGTCCTTTTAGGTATTAAAGGTGTTCTTTGGTGAAGTGAGACCTTTACTAGTTAATATCAAGCTTTGTAACTTTGTGTCTGGTTGTGGGGACTTTGTTTTTTCTTTCAGTTCTATGTTGGATTATTTGCTGTTCCCACCACTTAAACTCTTCACTGGAACTAATTTGTTGTCCTTTGCTTACTTCTACAATGGGGGAAATTCCTGTGGGGACCAGTACTTGAGCCCTGTGGTTGAGCTAAATTGCTGCTTTGCTGCTGATTCCCTGGGGAAGGCTTTTTGTGCAGCTCAGGTTTTAATGGTTGACTTCATAGGTACTTCTGGCTCTCGTGAAATCTGGTGCACCTGAATTGTGTAGAAACTCTGGTCTGGCCTGGACCTGAGTCTTGACATGAAACTGCACCCCCTGCAGTTCTATATTACTGACCAGTCTCCTCTGAGTGGTCCTGCACTGATTGAGGGGCAGAACAGCTGTCCTTGCTGTGCCCCAGTGCTCCCCCAGTGGACCTGTCTCCCCCACTGCCCATGCTCCAAACACTTTCCATGGGACAGACTCTGCTCTGGTCCCTTGCAATGACTCACCAGCCTCTGAGTGGCTCCTTTTTCTCAGTTGTCATGCTCCTCATTCCTATGTGGGTTCATGGGAACCCTGTTAGTGGCCTTGCTGTCCTGGGGGCCACCAAGGCCTTCTTCTTCCCTGCTGCCGCCAGGCAACTCCATCCAAAGGGCACAGCTACAGCTTTTGCCAGCTCCTGCTCTGAGAGCTCAGCAGCTCTAGGCTGTATGCGGCTGGGATTCAAAACAGAGTGGTTTTTTCTTTCTCTCATTGTGGCTTCTCCCACCTACATGCACTCCGTAGGTCTCTCCTCCTCTTCCCCTGAGCTCTAGCAGTGGCAGCCTGGCTGTCGATGTTTTTTTATAGTTGTAAAGTGGTTAGTTTGTGGCAGAGAGTGACACTGAGGACCATCTGTTCTGCCATCATGACCGGAAGTCTCCAGCAGTCACCTGCTCTGACAGTAGTAAGTCTGGTTCCTGCTCTCATTTGAGTGCCCAATGACCTTGACTTTAGATTTCCCCAGGACCTTTATTTAAGATTATTCTTACAAAGATTTGACTCCCTCTAGCTGGTTGAGCCCTTGACACTGCCTGCCTCCCTTCTGCATTGAACGTTGGTTGGCTACCTCGCTCCTTTGGTACCTGACTCCAGCCGTCCATGCCCTAAATGATTTGCTTCTGTCTGCAATAGTGATACAGGACCTTGCTGTCTGCAGACTTTATATTTAGGGATCCTTGACTCATCCCAGGCTTCACCCATCACCACCCTCATTCCCTTCTCTAAGTCACTCTGGTGCCTAAGTCCTGGAAATTAAAGCCGTCTCCTGCAGTGTCCAGGATCAGCACGTGGGTTTCAATACAATCTATAGCAATTGCAGAGTCACTTCCTCCTCTGAGCTGGCCTCCCTCTTTCCTTCTCCAGGTAACCCTGTTCAGCGCATTGGCCTGTCTCTCCTTGGACCAAATATGAGGCCTTTCTTCTCTCTTTGAATATCTTGGACAGTGTGTCCTGCATTTAGTCTTTGATTTGTTCTCGGGACTCTGGTGTTCATTTTAATGTTTCATCTATGTTTCTCAACCATGCAATTTTGCACTTTCTGGAGCCAAAAGTCCTGGTTCCCAACCCCATGTTTCATTTCCATATTCCATGTTCACATCCACTATTCTTTTCTTTTCTTTTTCTTTTTTTTTTTTTGACCAGTAAGGGGATCGTAACCCTTGGCTTGGTGTCGTCTGCACCCCACGCTCAGCCAGTGAGCACACCGGCCATCCCTATATAGGATCCGAACCTGCGGCCTTGGTGCTACCAGCACCACACTCTCCCGAGTGAGCCACGGGGCCGGCCCCCACTACTCTTTTCTAATTTAGCCCTTTCTCTTGACTTGAGCTAGGCCTCTACTATTTCCCTCCCTAGACAAAAAGATGGATTTTAAAATTTTCTGCTAGGTGGTGGTTTCCAGCACCCCCGCATCCAATCTAGCTCTTAATTGGGGGACCTGCCAGTAGCATTTTAGAGATTTCTTTAAAACAGATATTTGCATACCCATATAACAGTATTCGCAATAGTCAAGAGGTGGAAACAACCTAAATGTCCATCAGCAGATGAATGAATAAACAAAATGTGGTGTATGCATACTATGGAATATTATACAGCCTTAAAAAGTGGGTATAGAGGCAGGGTGGGGTGTCTGGATAAATTGTGGGACAATATGCATTTGGTTGACAATGTTGTACACTTGGAAATTGTTAGTAGAGTGAATTTTATGTTATGTGGTTTTGTTCTTTTCTGCCATAATTAAAAAAAAAAAATAATCCACTCAGAGTGTGGTGCTGATAACACCAAGGTCAAAGGATCAGATCCCCATACCATCCAGTAGCCAAGAAAACAAAACAAAACAAAACAATCCAGTGCAGGTTGGTGGGGGATGATGAGTGAGTGGGGTACAGCTGTCTGGCCTGAGTAGGTAATCACTGAATCTGGGTGATGGGCACATGGGGACTCATCACTTTACTCTTTCTTCTCTTGTATATATTTATATTTCCATAATAAAAAGTAAAATAAAAAAAAGAAATATTCTCCTACAAATATTTTTCTACCTACTATCAGCAGAGCAGATGCATTGAAAATTTTCTGGTTTTGTTTTATTTTTTACCATAATAGCATTTGCAGGTCTGAGTTTATGAGTTGACTGACCTGGGAAGGGTGCAGCCCTTCCTACTAATTCTTTCTATTAACAAGGAAATTGACCAGTGCATAATAAAAAGATTTCCTTTTACAATTTGTCCTGAAACAGATGTTTTCCTGCTCATTTCCTCTCTCCAAAAGTTGAAGGTTAACTCCTACAACATAAGAAAAATTATATTTTCCTAAAAGCTGTATCACAGTCTAATGTGCTTGGTAGTAGTTTTAATAATCTGATCACAATAAGACCTGGAAATTGAACTCTTCACTCATATCTCGAAAGAGGAAAGCAGAACTGATACAAGAATCTGGGCTTTTCTGTGGATAAAATAAAAAGACAAAATGAAAATGCCAAACTCTATAACCTCACTTATTGTTGTAGCATTATGTCTATGACAATAGATAATTGAATGTTCCATATCCAGTGTCACACAAATGTTCAAACCTTTACCACCAGATTAAGTGGGATATGTTTTTCTGTTCTAGAATAGAGAATATAGTAAGATTTTTTTCTTGAGTATGTCAGTTTCTTTTTGTTCTCTTTTCCACCCCACCAGGCCACCTGTCTTCCCCATGTGGAGTAATCTGTCAGAAAGTTTTGGTGGAAAACTCTTGCAAATTTGGGGGACAAGGATGTTTAGACATAGGAACCATAGGAGAGACAGGGTCAAAAGTGATGGAATCGAAGGGAGCCCACCAACAGCAAGGGATTAAATTTCCCATCTGTGCCTCTCCTCCTCCACTTTCCTTACTTCCCTGTCCCCAAATGTCCAAAGGCCCCTAATCATGAGCCTTTCCCCAACCTGGAGTTTGAAATATCACATTATTCAATAAATTTAAAGATAAAATGGACTTCCAGGAAGATGGCCACCTAGAGGTGTCCAAGGTGCATTCCTCCTGTAGAAGATCGAAATGGGCCCACCACCACTGCTACAGCCATCTCCACAGCCATTGTCTGGTCCCAGAACCATTGCTCACTGCAGAACAGCTTCCCAGAGAGCAGAAGTCCTGTGCATGGCCTGTCACTGCACCTGTGGACTCTTGCAGATGGGAGGGAGGTGGCTGCAACCACCTCCACCATTGCTTCTGCTGTGAGTTAACCCTGCTGCTGCCAAGTACACTGCAGATGTGAAGGAGGCAGATGCAGCCGCTGGTGCTGCTGCCACCCCCACAAGGTAACCCTGTTGCCACCAAGGATACTGCAGACACCAGGGTGGCAGTTGCAGCCACCACCACTGCCACTACTGCAAGGTAACCTCACTGCCACTACAGACACTGTAGCTGTGCAGGCCACTGCTATGGACAACACAGCCAAGTGTGAGGCCACTCCAACTGCCACTGCTGTTGTTACTGCCATCACTGGCACTGCTAGGCAGCTACCATCACTACGGGAGTAGCCTGCCACCACTAGAGCCACCACTGCCATGCAGCAGCCCACCAAAGCTACCTCCACATGGTATCTTTGCTATCAGAGCAGCAGCCACAGCAGCCACAGGCAGACTGCTGACCACTTGACTGCATTGACACAAGGAGGGTCACTAATGGAATCTAGAGAAGGAGAGTAACAGAATGAGCAACTGCTCCACCAGATGACCAGACATCAATATAGAGACACTAGACATATGATGAAAAAAGAAAATATGAATCCACAAAAGGAATACAGTTAAGTCTCAAGTACCAGAACCCATAAAGCAGGAAACCCTTGAAGTTACCAAAAAGGAATTCTGAGTAAAAATCTGAGGGAAACTCAATGAGATAGAAGAAAACACAGGTAGATGACATGATGATCTGAGGAAAACTGTCCAGGATATGAAAGAGGAAATTTACAAAGAAATTAATACTTTAAAAAAGAATTTAGCAGAACTCATTGAACTGAAGGAGTCATTCAATGAAATGAAAAACACAACTGAGAGCTTAAGAAGCAGGCTAGAGCAAGCAGAAGAAAGAATTTCTGATTGTGAAGACAATCTTTTTCAAATAACTCAGGCAGACAAGAAAAAAAAGAAAGAAAAAAAGAATTTTAAAAAATAAAGAGAAGCTAAGAGATAGCAGACAACATTAAGTTCACAAATATGTGAATCATGGGTATTGCTGAAGGGGAGAAAGGAAAAGGGATTGAGAACAAATTCAACAAAACAATAGCAGAAAACTTCCCAGGAATAGGGAGAGACGCAGACTTTCAGATTCAGGAGGGTCAAATATCCCCAAACATTCAATTCAAAAAAGTCCTCTCAAAGACATATCATAGTCAGACTGGCAAAACTCAAAGACAAAGAGAGTCCTTAAAACAGCAAGAGAAAAGCATCAAGTCATGTATATGGGAGTCCCCATCAGACTAACAGCAGACTTCTCAATAGAAACTCTACAGACCAGAAGAGAATGAGATGATATATTCGAAATACTAAAAGAAAAAACCTGCCAGCCAACAATACCATACCCAGCAAAACTATCCTTCAGAAATGAAGGAGAAGTAGTGTACTTCCAAGATAAACAAAAACTTAGAGTTCACCACCACACAACCAACCCTACAAGAAATCCTCAAGGGAGTACTACATCTGGAATCCAAAAAAATGATAATCACTTCCATGAATACACCAGAAAGAACAAAACCAACTGGTAGAACAAAAACACAAATGTGAAAGAGAAAGAACTATCTTACCACCTCCAAAATCCAACAAACATAGAAAACAAACAATAAAAGGGAAAGAAAGAAATGAAAGATACTTAAAACATTAAAATGGAAATCAATAAAATGCCAGAAGACAATAGCTTTTAGTAATAACCCTAAATGTAAATGGATTAAATTCCTTGCTTAGAAGACACAGACTGTTTGATTGGATTAAAAAGCTAGACCCAACTATATGCTGTCTACAAGAGACTCACATCACCTAAAAGAGTGAAGGGATGGAAAAAAAATATATCACACAAGTGGAAATCAAAAATGAACAGGAGTAGTTATTCTTATATCAGATAAAATAGACTTTAAGCCAAAAACTATAAAAGAGACAAAGAGGCACTATGTAATGATAAAGGGATCTATCCAGCAAGAAGACAATCATAAATATATGTGCACCTAACATCAGAGCAAACACTATTAGACCTAAGGAAAGAGACAGACCCAAACACAGTAATAGTTGGGGACCTGAACACCCCTCTTTCAACATTGGACAGATCATCTAGGCAATAAATCAACAGAGAAACACAGGATTTAAACCACACTTTAGACCAATTGGACTTGGCAGATATCTACAGAACGTTTCATCTGACAACCCCAAAATATGCATTCTTCTCATGCCAGTATCAGGCTGTTTTGGTTACTATCACTTTGTAGTATAATTTGAAGTCAGGCAGTGTGGTCTATCCTTATCCAGGATAGACCACATGTTAGATCACAAATCAAGTCTCAACAAATTTTAAAAAATTGAAATCATTTCAAGTATCTTCTCAGACCATAACAGATTAAAACTAGAAATCAATAACAAGCAAAACTCTGGAAACCATACAAACACATGGAAATTAAACAACAGGCTCCTGGATGACATATGGATCCAAGAAGAAAGTAAGCAGGAAATCAAAAAAATGTCTCAAAACTAATGTAAATAATGACACATCATACCAAAACCTGTAGGATGCTGCAAAAGCAGTACTAAGAGGGAAGTTAGTTGTAATAAATGCTTACATCAAAAGAATAGAAAGATTTCAAACAAACAATCTAGTGCTATACCTCAAAGAACTAGAAAAACAAGAACAATCCAATCCCCAAATTAGTACATGGAGAGAAATAATTAAGATCAAAGTAAAACAAAATGAGACAGGAAGCCCCAAAAATGATACAAAAGATCAATGAATCAAAAAGGTGATTATTTTAGAAGATAAACAAAATAGACAAACTATCAGCTAGGCTACCTTAAAAAAGAAGAGAGAAAATGCAAATAACAAAAATTAGAAATAAAAAGACATTACAACTGATACCACAGGAATGCAAAGAATCTTTAGAGACTATTATAAACAACTGTACACCAACAAATTTGAAAACCTGGAGGAAACATCATCCTGAATGGGAACAAGACAAGGATGCCCACTCTCACCACCCCTATTTAACATAGTATTGGAAGTACTAGCCAGAGCAATCAGGCATGAGAAAGAAATAAAGGCTATCCAGATTGGAAAAGATGAAGTCAAATTGTCCCTGTTTACAGATGGCATTAACCTATTTATAGAAAAGCCTATAAAAAAATCTTCTTAGAATTGATAAACAATTTCAGGAAAGTTGCAGGATACAAAATCAACATGCAAAAATCAGTAGCATTTCAGTACTCCAACAATGACCTAGCAGAAAAAAAAATCAAGAAAGCTAGCCCATTTATAATAGTTATCAAATAAATAAAATACCTAGGAATAAATTTAACCAAGGAGGTTCAAGATCTGCAACAGGAACTACAAATCACTGTTGAACAAAAATTAAAGTGGGCACAAAAAGATGGAAGGACATTCCATGCTCTTGGATTGGAAGAATTAACATTATGAAAATGTCCATATTAGCCAAAGTGATCTACAGATGCAATGCAATCCCCATCAAAATACCAATGACATTCTTTACAGAAACAGAAAAAACAATCCTAACATTCATGTGGAACAACGGAAGACCCTGAATATCCAAAGCAATCCTGAGCAAAACAATAAAGCCAGAGGCATTACACTGCCTGACTTCAAATTATACTACAAAGTGATAGTAACCAAAACAGCCTGATACTGGCATAAAAACTGACAGCCCAATGGAACAGAAAACAGAACCCCAAAATCAACCCACAAACTTACAGCCAACTGATCTTTGACAAAGGCAAGAACATACATTGGGAAAAGGCTGCCTCTTCAATAAATAGTGCTGGGAAAACTGGACATCCTATGCAGAAGAATGAAACTAGATGCGTATCTCTCACCATATACCAAAATAAACTGAAAATGGATTAAAGACTTAAATGTAAGACCTGAAGCTATAAAACTCATAAAGGAAAACAGGGGAAACACTTCAGGAAGTAGCAAAGACTTTATGAATATGGCCCCAAATCATGAATGGAACAAAAAATAAATAAACAAATAGGATTCTATCAAAGTAAAAAGCTTCTGCACAGCTAAAGAAACGAAAAGACAGAACGAAAAGACAACTTATAGATTAGGAGAAAATATTTGCAAACTATTCATCTGACAAATGATTTATATCCAGAATATAAAGGAACTCAAACAACTTAGTAATAAAACAAACAAACTGATTAAAAAATGGGCAAAGGAGCTGAATAGACATTTCTGAAAGGAAGACATATGAATGGCCAACAGACTCCTGAAAAAATGCTCAACATCATTCAGCATAAAGGAAATGCAAATCAAAACCACATTGAGATATTATCTTACCCCAGTTAGACTGGCTATTATTAAAAAGACAGAGAATAACAAGTGCTGGTGAGGATGCAGAGGAAGGAGACCCTCCTACACTGTTGGTGGGACTGTGGGTTGGTGCAGCCACTATGGAAAACAGGTTCCTCAAACAACTACAGATAGAACTGCTATATGACCCAGCAATCCCACTGCTGGGTGTATACCCAAAGGAAAGGAAATCATATTGAAGGGATACCTGCACTCCCATGTTTATCACAGCTCTATTTACAATAGCCAAGAGTTGGAACCAACCTAACTGTCCATTGTCAGATGACTAGATAAGGAAAATGTGGTGAGTGTACACACACACACACACACACAAACGCACACACTGGAATACTACTCTGCCATAAAAAAAGAATGAAATTCTGCTCTTTGCAACAACATGGATGAACTTAGAGAAAATTATGTTAAGTGAAATAAGCCAGGTACAGAAAGAGAAATACCACATGTCCTCACTCATAAGTGGGAGCTAAAAAACAAACAAATAAATAAAAAGAAAGAAAGAAAAATACAGCAATCACAATAATAAGTTGAACTTTCAAAAGAAGAGAACAGAACTGAGGTTACAAGAGGTGGGAAATGGAGAGGGAGGGGAGGTAAAGGAAGAATTTGTAGGAAAAGCAATTACATTGTATAATGTTGAATACAGTAATTATCCTGATCTGAGCATTGCATATTGCACACAGGAAATGATATTCAACTCTGTACCCCACAGATGTGTATAATAAACTATGTTACAATATAAATACATAGATTAATTAATTAATTTAATTTTTAAAAAAAGATGAAATAACTCTCGGAATATTTTTCCCTTTCAACAGTTGGTGAGCATGAGGGTGACTTTGGATCATGAGGGTGTGCTGATGGCTCACTAGTCACCCACGTGCACATGTCCTGCTGCTGGTGGTTCTCACCTCAGCAGGTTTAACTTACTTTTACTCTTAGTTATTGTGTTATATATACTCTTTGTTATATTGTGTGGTTTAAAACTGGGGTGGGGGGGGGAGAAGATATAACAACTATACTTTTTTGAAGTTGTTACAACAAGCAAACGGAAAGGACATTCTTGGGGGGGAGGGGAGAGAGGGAGGAGGGAGGGAGGTGTCGGTGATGGGCCATAATAATCATATACATTGTATATTGACAAAATAAAAATTTAACGGAAAAAAAAATTTATTGATGACATGTTATGATACTTCTATACATTGTAAACATGCAATCACTTAAAATTATAACCGTCTGGAAAGAAATTCACAATGCTACTAATAAAGCAGGTCCTGAAATAGTACATATAGTTTCACCCCAAATTTTAAAAAATCCTGTAGCTACAGACATGAATGTTTTTTTTTAAAAATCAAAATATTAGCAATGGCAGAATTATGAATGTTTATTTCTATTTGTCGTCCTTTGTTTTCTATTTTTCCTAAAAAAGATTGGGAAAATAAAAAAAATAAAATAAAAAAATAAATAAATACAGATTTAGCCATTTGTCTAGAAAGGGAAACGTAGGGGACATTGATATTACAAAATAGTTAATTAGGAGCATAAAATGATAAGTTTGCAAATTTAAAGCTATCTGCATTGATCTGCAGAATGTCTTACGTTGCACACAACCGAGTCACTAGTTCTTCAGAATTCAATGTTAAAAAGATACAATTTATCCAGTTTGGCTTACTATTTATTGGGAATTTAAAATGTAAACTTCTCTACACTCTCAATGTATAACTTGTAAAGTTTTCACAAATATCATTGTGAAACTTTCTCCCTTATCTTGTCATTGAGATAAAAAAATAAAAAATTTAAAAAATAAACCAGTTACTTTTTAAGGGCAACATGCAAGATATCTAAGTATCAGGCCATAAAATGATTTTCCAGTACATTTGACACAATAACATGAAGTTATTATATAATGTATTTTAATATAAATTCAGTCTCCAATGATGGGACAACATATCTTTTTAAAATTAATTGGTCAACAAAATACGCTTTTTACTTAATTATGGCTTTAGAGTGAATGAAACATTCTGTCGTTTATATTTTGATACAATTAAGGTATATTTTATAGATAGCAATATTTAAAGATTGTTAAGTATAAACCCTAAAGTGTAATTTTAGTAATATTGGCATAACATTTTTTAACTTAAAGTTTTATCATCAAAGTGAAGTTATTTGGAAAAATTACGGAATAGAAGGGATTATATATTACTGTCAAAGGAGTTTGCAATAAAAAATGTCAAGAACCACTGCTTGGTAAGATCCCCACCAAATACTCCTTCACTGAGTGTCCTCGCGTTCGGTGGTCTTGCCTTTGGGAGGGACGATCTCTAAGGACAGCTGTGCTGCACGGCTGCAGCTGGTCGGTCGCCCGCGGATCGACAGCGGTTTCTAGGAGCTGGCTTTCTGGATTTCTCAATCCTGCAGGAACAACTGAGCAGAAAATCTGTCCTCCCCAGAGATTCCGGCAAGGACGCTGGGTGCACGTGGGGGGATCTGATGCTAGGCCTGGCTTCGCAGGGAAGGCGCTTGGCACCCTGATAAGCCGAAAGGTCAAGCAAGGCCATGAGGCTGCAAAATGTCATCAAGAATGACTTTTTCTGTTGGTTAAAGATAACTCCCAAAGTGAGTAGAGGTGGCATTTCTCTTTCAAAATGAATAAAGTGACATCAGTGAAAAACCTGGGGAGATACAAGTGAAGTCTGTTGTTTAGTTAATAGTACTGTACTAATCTTAATTTATTCGTTTTGAAAAATGTACCATAGATGTTAGCATCACGGGAAGGTGGGTGAAGGATATCTAAGAACTCGCATTACCTTTCTGTAAATCTAAAATTATGTTAAAATTAAAAGTACATATATAATACATACAGAGTGTGTGTTTGTGTGTGCACATGAGGGGTCTTCAAAGAGTTCATGGAAAGATTCATATAATCTTTTAATTCTATTTTTGCAGGAACTTTTTGAAGTACCCTAGTATATAGTGCTAAAAGTATCCCTTTTCCAAGGAGTGCTCGAGGAATTAGGCTGAGCTTTTTTTTTTTGTCTTTTTCCGTGTCCGGCAACGGATCGCAACCCTCAGTGTTGCCCCCGTACTGGACCGGGACCGGCAACGGGACCGCAACCCTCGGTGTCGCTCCCGCGCCCCACTCAGCCAGTGAGCGGGAACCGGTCTGTATGTGGGATCCGAACCCTCGGCGGGAGCGCCACCGCACTTCCCAAGCGGCGCACTATAGCAGTGCGCCACCGGGCCGGCCCTAGGCTGAGCTTTTGATGCCACGTGGAGGGTGTCTGTTTGCCCATGTCCAATATAGAGCAAAGCCTGAGAAATATTTTGCAAAGGGCCTTGAGAGGGCCGGCCTGGTGGTGCACTGGAGAGTGCGCTGCTTGGGAGCATGGCGGCGCTCCTGCCGAGGGTTCGGATCCCATGTGGAGACAGGTTCCCACAGTGAGTGCAGTGCGGGCGCAACACCGAGGGTTGCGATCCCGTTGCCGGTCCCCAGTACGGGCGTGACACCGAGGGTTGCGATCCCGTTACTGGTCAGTAAAAAAGACAAAAAAAGGGGAAAAAAAAAAGAAAAAGGGCCTTGAGAAACGCGTGCCCGGTGCAAGCGCCGCACATGCCGTTGGTCCTCTGGGGACGTCCCGCGGATCCGTTCGCGTCTCTCTCTGTGGTCCGCTCACACCTGGAGCTGCGGGGACAGCGCCCTGCTCTGGCTCTTCTATGTCCTAATAATGCTGCCTTTCTGGCCACCCATGGAATCGGGTCCCTACTGCGTTTCACACTTGGATGAACTCAATCATGCAAATTATGTCACGCCTAAAAGAAATCAGGCTGTGGGCAAATAAGAAATGCTAATAAAAAATGAAAATACGGCTCACAGCCGCGATGCTCCTTCATGACGCTGCTGCCCACAGTCCTCAGAGTCGTGTGCTCCGGCTGAGTAAGAAAGGGACGGTAAGCAGGTTCGAGTTACAACATAAAGAAAAACCACAGGGTTAATTAGATTCCCACATCTGGATTTGCCTATTCTGGTGGAATGAACTGGTTCCCACAAGACTAGCAGGACAGATTCCCCATGCGAAGCATTGCTTGAAATATTTCTGTTTGTCTTTACCAAGCAGAGATTTCCAGCAGATTCTTTGAGGTTTCCTGATATTCCTTCCTGTGCAAATGCCACAAGGTCCTGCTTGTCCCTCTGCTTGGACTGTGCTCAGAGAGACACCTCCACCACTCATGTCTAGCTCTTCATCCTCTCCCAAGCTCTAGTTAGAGCAAAGTCTTTGAATTCAGAAAGCTTTTCTGACTCAAGAGAAGCACTCCCTCCTGCTCTGAACTCTGTCCTGTTTCGCTGGCTTTTCCCCTTATGTCACTTAACATCTACCGCCTTACATTGCGTTTATTTGTGTCCACAAAGCTCTGTGCTGCCTGCAGCATAGATTCCCTCGAGGAGGAGCCATGCTCTCTGGAGATCTGCCACGTCTGGCATCATGGTTTATTCCCACCATCACGGGTGTTCCATAATTATTTTTAGAAGAATTTACTTGGAGGGCCGGCCGGTGGCGCACTGCTACAGTGCGCTGCTTGGGAGCGCGGAGGTGCTCCCTCCGAGGGTTCGGATCCCACATACAGACCGGTTCCCGCTCACTGGCTGAGCGAGGTGTGGGTGCAACACCGAGGGTTGCGATCCCGTTGCCGGTCCTGGTCCGGTACGGGCGCGACACTGAGGGTTGCGATCCGTTGCCGGACACGAAAAAAGACATTAGGAAAAAAAAAAAAAAAGAATTTACTTGGAGTTTAGGTAGTAGAAGAAGAAAAGACCACAATGGCAGAGGTTATTAGAGCGTGTAACTTCTCTCTCAGACTCGCTCCATGCACAGATGATTTGGTTTCAATTCTCCATTGGCAGAGCAGAGAGCATTAGGCAAAGGAAGGAACCCACCGTGTATGTTTCTAAACAAAAACCAAATTTGAAAAGAGCCAGGAATACAGAAGGAGGTGCTGGGCCCTGCTGGAAGCCCTTGAAGGCATGACTCCAACGAATCCTTAACTCCTGGGGGTGAACCCAAATATGTAGCAGGTGTGGTTTGACTCCCTCCTGAATTCTCACTCCACTCAGCACTGGTCTCCCTTCAGGGGCTTCATCCATTTTACTATAAAGCTACTGATTTAAGATTGCCTGCCCGGATAATTTCCTGTATCCACTAACATGGATTAGATTTAAGTTTATTGAGTGCAGAGATGACATTTAAAACTTCTCTGAATCATTCACAGCACCTAGCCCAGAACAGAGTTCAAAAGCATTCATTCACTCTTCGCCCCAGCAATGGAAGAAGCTGACCCAGCAGGACCCTTCTCCAGCCTTCTCCTTACCCTTCCTATGTGCTCCTGACATGCAGCTTGAGAATATTGTATGGAGAGAACACCACTTAGAGCAAACAATGTTTTTCTTGATGATGAGGATGATGAGGTTACGGATAGCAATTTCAAGAAGAACTTTTAGGGTCAGATGCTGTGTTTAAGTGATTTACATGCATTGTCTCACTTAATCCTTATGAAGTCCTCCAAGGCATGTACACAGTGTCTTCATACACCTTTTACACACAGGGAATCTGGGGCTTTGGGAGACTCAGAAATGTGGACCTCAGAGCACAAGCCCTGAATTGGCAGGAAAAATGGTGCTTCTTCTGGTTCTGTGGTTTTGCTCAACTGTAATGATGCAGCAGTCACAGGGTAAAGGCTTAAGACATTCATTTTCTTACAAATGATCATTATTCCCAACAAAGGAACTGGAATACCACTGGTCCTATCTTCTGAGATGATGTCAACAGTCTGGGTTGACTGGTGTCTTATCTCCATTTCCAGCTAAGGAGGCCAGAGATTATTTAATAGAGAGCTGCACTTCAATGACCATATGCACGTATAAGGAGTCTGCAGACGTTCCCCTGAAGATCTATCTCTGAGAGCTGTGCTTTTCATAAAGGAGCCATCATATCTGGCTTTATCCCACATGCATATTTACCTTTCTGCTTCTCCTGAAGAAAGGTCTATGACAAATATTGGCAATAGAATTAGTATTCATAATCATTTTTATCTTAAACCAACTTGCTTAAAAGTAGGTGGGTTAAAAATAACCTCATATTCTGTCTCTCCGAGGTAGTTGGCATCTCTTTTTCCATTCAAAATGAGAGAAAATACCAAAGCTCACCAGTGATCTTACTCCTTGAGGCTTGTTGGAACTCCAAACACAAACCCGTGACAGATACAACAGGGATTAATGAGCCATGACCAGAAGTTTGATTTTTCTGTCAAGGGCTTCCATCCGTTTTTAATAAACAGAAGAACAACATAAACTCCATTGCTTGCTCTTCACTGCTTAAACTGACCTACTTGCCCCTGGTACCATGTGTGTTGAGCTGAGTTATGATTCCAAATGACAGACAAATGCTTCTGTGAGCCCCTCTGGTCTGCTACTCCGGTGAGTGGCTTTGTTCCCCAAGTCCTACAGCGTTGTCTCTATTCAATGTGGGAGGCTCAGTGCTGTGCCAAGGGAACTTGTCAAATGGAATATCACATTTACAACTAAATGGCTTCAATTCAGTGTCACCGGTGCACTATCTGTGGTATAAAACTGCCAAAATACCCACTGTTTTCCCTTTAAGCCACGCTGTGTGCTCTTTTGCAGAAGGCTGTCTCCTGTGAGGACTAGAAGTTGAGCCAAGCTGTGGAGAACGTGGGAGAGCAGATGGTAAGAGCCAGGTACGATGGAAGAGCAATGCCTGACATCACGGTGCTGGCCCCGTGTTTCAAAGAAGCTGCTAAAACATCTATTCTTAACAAAAATGTTCACTACAAGGACTTGCTTCAGTCCTGTTTGCCGAAAAAACACATCGCTCCAAGAAAGAGATACTTACACTGTAAGAATGATTAAGAACAAGAATGTATTTCTTTTTTCCTTTCTTTTTGCTTTTTGGTCTTGCAAAACGAGCTAGGATTTATGTGGGGCATTTATTTCTTTATCCCCTGAGATAGTTGCTGAGAAAGACTGGCTGCCTTAAACTAAACTGACCACAGGATGTCCCCAGTGTTCCATGAAAATTCTACTGAAAGGGCACTTACCTGGTAATGCAAAACTTGTTTCTTAAAGAAGAAAGGTCAGAACACATAGATGTGGTCACATCTACAATTTCAAACAAAATCTGATTTTGCAGAGGCAGCCTCAGTGTCATCACATAAAATCAAAGCGATATGAATTGAGGTTGTCCTTGAAGAAGAGTGTGCCACCTACAAGTGAAACCACTAAACTTAACAGCCCAGAGCTGCTATTTAATTGCCCCTGAAGAGAAGTCACCCTGAGGTGGAGTTAATAACCAATACCAGATCTTATTTTTTTTTTTTCACTTTAATTTTCTTTGAAAGCTCCATGCTCAAGCAATGTGGTGACCAATATCTAATGAAATTATATGCTGCTCAAATAACTTTCTTAGGCTGATATATTTAGTAAATCCCAAAATGGGAGTCTAAAAGAGCCCAGAAGAAAAACATCTGAAAGGAACATAAATATACATCTAAACTTATTGAGTAAAGAAATTTAAAAATTGAAATCAGTTAAATAATTAACCCAATCCTCTCCTGCACAATGGCAGGGTGCAAAAAATGCTGTGTGCAAAAGGGCAGTTATTTATAGGCAAGGTATTTAAGGGAAGGTTCCCAGAGAAGACAGTGGGAAGGGGCGGATCTATCAGTCCCTGAACCTTATAAAGTCCGAGTGTGGAACTGCATTTGTGAGACATCCCTTTTGTCTCTTTATAAATTGATAAGTCACAAAGTTCAGTGCTAGGTCAAGCCAGCCAAGGACCAAGGCAGCTTGTCCGCTTCCTCTCTGTCCCTGGTGAACCCAGGTTCAAGCAGATTTCTGCTGGTTTCTGTTATCGAAGCTTCGTGAGTTGAGTCAACAAGTACATGACATGTATCAGTTCCACTCGTGTTACAACAGTGCTCGCCTTTGCTTGATTTCAACGTGTCTACAGACTGTGCGAGTCTGTTCTTTATCGGGGATAGTCAGAGGGCTCGCTTGCTTCATCTCAGGAAGGGTATGTCAGGGGTCTGGATGGAGGCTGTTTCCCCGTTCTTTCATCTGTATACCCATGTTACTTTTAAATATGTAATGTAAGCCATGCTTTTACTGGTATGAAGGCTGAGTTATGTCACCCTCCCCCCCAAATTCATATGTTGAATTTCTAACCCCTGGTATCTCAGAATGTGACTGTACTTGGAGATAAGGTCTTTAAATAGACAATTAAGGTTAAGGCTAAATGAGGCGGGCCCTTATCCACTATGACTGGTGTCTATATAAGAAGGGGAGGTTAGGACACAGAGACGTGTGGAGACAAGGCCACATGAAGACGCAGGGAGAAGACGGCATCTACCAGCTAGGGAGAAGGTGTCACACTGCCGTCACCTCGATCTCCAGCTTCCAGCCTCCAGAACCGTGAGGAAACAAATTTCTGTCGTTTAAGCCACCCAGTCTGTGGCACTTTGTTGTAGCAGCCTGAGCAGACTAATACAGAGGCAGAAAAGCTCTGCTTGTGATATTAGTTATGTGACACAAATCACAGGCTCTTTAGTTAAACACAGCTCATATTTCAATGGTGATGGCTGACACTCACCGAGAACTTGGTAAGTGCTGTGTGTTCCACCAGGAGATTTACATATATCAGCTTATGTAATCATCAAGGCAACCATCTGAGGTTGAAATCCCCACTTTTCAGATGGGAAAACTGAGATGAAGATTCCTGCCCTGTCAGAGTCCAGGGTCCCCCCTCAGTCACTATGAAGAGTCTTTCAACCATGGGGAGGAGGTCACAGAGAGGAAGAAAAAAGGCTGTGCCATTTTCTTCATTTTCCTCTCTTTTATCCACTAATTTCCAGCACAATATTTTAACCTCATAAATTTCAAATATTATACCCTTGCCCTAGGAAATATATCGGTTTCCCCAGAGTCAAGTTTGATGTCCGCTCTTTTAACCCTGGGTCACATCTTTTCCCTTTTTAAGGGCACGTCTACATCCACGGGCACTTACTTTCCAAATGACCTAATACCACCAGTTCCCTGTGGATTTTGCTAAAAGGTTGGACAGGAGGGAACAGGGCACAGTTAACACTTAGCGAGTGAGTCAGCAACTGAGCACTACCTGTATATTGGTGAATCAATGATTCACAGGGAATCAGAACTGTAGAGCTGGACAGCCTTATAAATCCTCTGGTCCATTTTATTCATGGCCCTATTTCAGCACTTACCACAGTCTGGACCGATTTATAGTGGGCTGTGTGTGAATGCAAGTTTTCCCTCCCCTCCCATGAAACCAGGGGGTGCGCCTGGGTTTGTAACTCACCAGGATTTACAGCTAGTGCTGGGCCAGCCCAGGGGCTGTCTTGGCTCATAGCCTGGTGCTCTTCCCATGACAACACACTGCCTCATGGAAATAGATGAATCTATTTATGTTTTTTGAAAAATGATAAGCTGATAGACAATTATTCTCACCACAAAGGAATTTGCTGCTCTAAGAAAGGACTCACTGTTGAGGCTGCTTCAAATAGGAAGCTCTCCTGTGGACTGGAAATATGAGGGGTTTTCCAAAAATTCACTTTACTACTCCTTAAAACTTACCTATTTTATACAGTTAAAGGGGTACGTGAGGACTCAGAACATACCACGTGGGTTAAATAATCACGTCCTAGGAGTGTTAGTTAAGGGAGTTGTCTTGGCCACACTTTGCTGCTCATGACTTTGAGGTGAGCTTCCTGTGCACGAGCACCATGCCCGACGCTCGAGAGCCATTGCACCACCCAATCCTTATGACAACTTCTGCGGTAAAAACGATGCATGGCCACATTTTACAGATCAGGAAACTGAAGCACTGAAAGGTTAGGTGACTTGTTTGGGGTCATGTCCCTCACTCACCCAAACTGCTATGAGCATTGCAAAGAAAACAGGGACGTTAGCCTGAAACCAAACTTGAAATTAAAAAATAAAAAACAGCAGCTAAACATTCACTGACTCAAAAATAGAAGAAACATATTTACCTTCTGGTTTTGAATTGTTTAATAACTGAAAACAAGTTTCGAACTTGAGTTTGGCATAGTTTTAAGGACTCAGTCAAGAGGAACACAAACTCTTATTTTTAAAAGACAGCCACTGCGTTGTCAAGGCAGTGCCATTGATCTGAAGTGGGAGGAAATAGATACAAAGGAGGTGTGATTTAGACATTTTATAACTAATTTATGTATGAAGTAAAAATAAAGGAAATCCATACAGCTTTGATGATTGTAGAGTATTAAAAGCATTCCTGTGTAAGGATTAGGAAAAATACTCGGGTATTTCATTATTTGTTCAACTCCATCATTTACATGAATGTCTTTCCAGAATACCCGACTACAGCCTCAGAGGATCTGCCTGAGCGTTCTACGCTGTCTTCTTTATAATAATAACAAGTAAAAAGTAAATACAATTTGGTGTTTAAATAGCTCTTCCCTTTTCTTTGGCCGCTTGGGCCTTCATTTGGTTTAATTAATCTGCTCGCTGCTGGTGTGGGCCCTCTCTTGGCAGAGCTGAGGGATGCTTGATCTTCCTGATGCACAGGAACAGTCCGTGTGTTGGAGGTGGGTCTGCCTGCGGTCATTCTGGAACATTCTTCCTCCTGCCCTGTGTCTGGTAAGAGATTTGACGCGCTTTTAGTGGCTTCTGCCTGTTGACATCATTTGCAAAGTATTACTCTCTGCACCGAATTCACCAACTTAGAGCAAACGATTCACAACAATCGCAAAGCACAGTGCAGGCCCCACTGGATGTCCGGCTCGTTTCTGCAGCTGGCTGCGGCTGTGCTGGGTGTTAACTTCGGTACCTGAATGTTTCAGTCTGGGGACTTGCTGGGTTTTCACAGAGCAGCTGCCGCTCGGCGAGTCCGTGCCCTGCCCCGTGCACGCGTGTGTGCGGTGTGCCCACGTTTCCCTCCAGCTGCCCTCGCGTTGTCTCACATCAGGGTCATCTGCAGCCGTTCCCCTGGTGGGAGATTGCGGGGCTGGGGTGCATCTGGGTCAGAGGACAGGGGAGGAAGGCAGGGCCGACTGCCCACCTGTGACAGGGGCCGCCGATGGAGGCGCGGCCGGGCCTCCCCTCCCCAGACACTGAGCCCATCGCCCTCGTGGTCCCCACGCGCCCGCGGGCACCTCGCCTGCGTCCCCAGTGGATGACTTCCGGCTCACTGTGCCGCTCCCAGTCCTGGTGCCAGTGGCCGTGAATAACCTTGCTTTTGTGTGTATTTATTTTATTTTGAATTTCTCCAGCCTGGATCTTTCCACCTCCAAACCCCACCCCCCGCTTGCTGGCCCCATGTGGTGATGTTTCTTGAAATGTTAGATTCTTTCTTCCTCTATCCCCCCTCCAGTTCTGGAAGCATTTTGTTTCTGTACTGCTTTGTGAAGCTGGTGCTGAGTCCAGATCCTTGGGGCTTTAAAGTTGAATTAATTATTAAACAGGAAGGGAGCAGTACTTTCAGCAGTCGCCAAGTAACTATACTTCAGCTGCAACCTGGCACTGTTTTTCCCACCCTTGTGCTGTGGTTTGCTGAAGGCAACTGGAGATTTTTTATTCTAGTTTTAATCAAACATTTCTGTAAGTTTTCAGGCAGTTAAGATTTGGCAGTGAAGGGCTGGGAAGTCAGAATTCATCACCTCCTGACCATTTTGGCCAAAAAAAGTTTTTTTTAGGTCAGAAGTAGTTTCCCAGTTCATAAATCAAATCCGAAATCGCCCACTCCCAACTGTTTGCCTTTCCTGAGTACAGGGTGGGCTTTTCTCTCAAATATATGTGTATTTCATATTGATTAGTTCTCTTTTGTAGAAAAGGGTGCTTTTCAAATAAAACCATCAGAACGTTGACCTTGTTGCTTTGTGATTGTTATAATCACTGCTTTAATTCAGGAGCTAAGTTGATGGTATCAAACCCTGTATTTAAAATGACTCATGAAGACACACTGCAGGATTTCTTAATTCTCCAAGTCTAGGCATTGATACGTCTCAGAATTTCACAACTCATTGGAGTTGGTGGGACAGTGTAGGTATGGCTATTCTTGCAGAGCTACATGAGTGAGACAGTGCCAATGTTTTCTAGAAAAACCCAAGCCCCTATTAAAGGTGTCAAAAGAATAGCCCTAAGACAGGCAGAAGCTTTCTGGAAGCCGCCCCTGCAGCAGGCTCGCCATTTGGTTTTCCCCTGGCTTCTGGCGTGTGATGGCGGGTCTTTCCCAGTCTCAGCTGACTGGTTTCGCACAGGAAGCTTGGTAGGAAGTGTGCTCAGCTCCATTAAGTCTCACCCTGTGCTCAGCAGCGGTGCAGGCTGCTGGGTGGGGAGAGAGGAGGAGCTGGCTGGGTGCAGCCGGGGGCCTGGGCAGGAGTGTGGAACAGCCTCAAGAGGAGAGAGGACGAAGATTTGGTTAAAAATTTAGATTCATGCATATGAATTCGGAATAGGGCAAAAAAGTCAGCCCAAGGTGCACAACCCTGTTGCACCCCTCCCAGGGACTCATGACAAAGTGTGCATGTGAGGATGCCTCAGAATCTCAGAATCGAGACACAGCAGTCAGGTTGCCCCTCCTGGTGTGCCTGGGAACCTTGCACTGTGTATTTCCTTAGAACTTTTTAAAAAGGAGAGATGTTCTTGCTATCCAAATGTTACTTTTAAATTCTTATTTTCCCCTTGGAATTAAAAAAAAAATGTTTTCCTTCTAACAATTCCTCATTTTTAAAAAATATAATATTTTTACTTCATTTATATTATCTACATCTTGATGTGTCATTTCCATTGGTCAATACACTTAATGGCAATAAACCAATACATTTATTTACAATAAGCAAAAAATTATGGTCCACTGGCTTATTTAAAAAGATTAGTTAGAAGAAACCAGATAAATTTACACTTCTAAAAATTTAAACTCAAGATTGCAACCATCTCTCCTGTATTTTCTCTGAATCGCCACCTTTGGCCCTTTTTGGGTAAATCAGCCTCTGATTTGGGCATTGAGGTTCAAGTGAGGCCCCCCACCGGGGTGTCAAGTTTGGTCACATGAGTTAGGATTCTGTAATGGCCACACTGGACTCATTATGCTTCTAACCACAGTAAATAATTTAAAACCCAGATTAAAAATGATATATTTCTCATCAACCAATATTTGTAAAATATATTTATTAAATGAACAACCTGTGTTCAATTTCAATCTGTTCTTTATATGTCCTATTTTCTTTCTAGAAAATATATTCCAAGCTGGTTTTAAAATTAAATAATAAGATTTCTGTTATCTGGCTAAGCAAAGGTTCTTGTCTTTTTATTGGAAATGGGCTGATACTCTCATCCCTCACCCACAGAGAGTTTGCAACACAAAAATTTAAAAAATTATTTATTTAAAATAACCTCCCAGGAACTGGTCTAGTCTCCTAGCTTTAGATATTAGAGCACATTCCAAAAGTGCTTTCCCTTCGCTGGAAAGGAAAACTAGCCAACAGGAATAATAACCCTCTAAACAAGAAAATAAAAAGAATATAGATAATTCCGAACAGGTATATGTTGCTTTTTAAATGTGTTCCCCCCAACCCCAGCTTTAAGGGTAACTCTAAAAATATTGTATACACTAACCTATAGTTTCCTGAGGACTTTCTTCCCTGACTGCTAAAAAGAAAGAGTTATGAATTTGTGTCTGATTTGTGTCTATGTTCTAAAAGAATAAGGAGGCATTCCTTTCGTTACGAGGAATATTTGCTTATGGAGCTGTCACCTGAGCAATTGTCACCCATCCTTACATGACATTCCCAAGTGCTAATGCCAGGCCGCCAGGGCTTCCCTGCCATGTAAATGGTTCCAATTCCTGGGTGAGTCCAGTGCTTTCCAAGATGCCAGCCATCTCTGCAGGTGTATGGGCTGCAGCCGTAGGCAAGGCTGTCTCTGTCTTCCCCAAAGGTCTCAGAGCCCTTCTGCAGACCAGATGGTTCCAATTTGAGGCCTACACTCAGTGCTGGAGCTGTATTGAGTTTCTTCCCTGAAACCAACAAAACCTGCTTCAGCATTTTGCTTGGATTAAAATATTTGTCCCTTTTTTCACAGGGCAGAAGGAGGACTCCTGAAGCCTCCGAAGGAAGGAAATCATTACAGGGCCCTACAGAAGTAGGTCATGTGCTACAGCTGCTCATAGTTTACGAGGAAGAAACATGGGACCTCAAACCTGGAACACGACTCTTTCAAAATGCTTGTGAGCAGCCCAAGAAAAACATCCTCCCGAGGCTTATCTAATAACCATGATCTGTAATCGTCTCAATGTGTGCTCGTGTTTCCTTAGGAGTTTGCACCTACTTCCCAGAGCTAGCGAGATGCTGAAACAGAACACAGAAAAATGTAATGAAGGGGATTTAATAGTTTGTGTTAAAGCTAATATGGGCCATTAGAAGCTGTCATTTTTATAAACAATGAAGATATGTTACCCTCTTCTTTGGTGTAAAGTTATTCCATGCAGGACCTGTAAACATTCAGTAATGATCTGTAGAACACGCATGAATGACAATTAAAGCACTGCTTGAAAGTCTGTTTTCCTCACATATTTGGTTTCTTGCTAAATAAATTCGTAAAGATCATACATGTGCAAGCATATGCTTACATTATAAAAAATAACATGTGTGTGCATTTCATTAAGAAAATCAAAGAACAGATATCTTATAAGTGTTTTTGGTTTCTATAAGCTTGAGAAATACCAGAAGTGACTAGTTAAATTAGGAGCATAGTTTCTATTCTTTATTTCATATTATAATAATAACCATGCTTTTCTGGTAGTTTAGAGGACATAAAATTAAGAGTCCCCAATGCCATAAAAGGCACAATTACAACCTTTAAAAGCTATAAATAAAAAAGTTATTTCATATTATAATAATAACCATGCTTTTCTGGTAGTTTAGAGGACATAAAATTAAGAGTTCCCAATGCCATAAAAGGCACAATTACAACCTTTAAAAGCTATAAATAAAAAAGCTTCTGTAAAACCTGTTACAAAAATAGTATGTTCTACTACAATTCAGATATTTTTTGCAGTTTATTTTTTAATTGCTGCAGATACCAGGCGGAGACAAAGCTTTAGGAGTTGTATGCTTTTTGAGACCCATGGAATGTACTTGAGAAAACAGAATCTGATTGACTCTCTTTGACTTTGTACACGGCATTTGCTCCTTCCTTCCCCCTCCTTTTAAAAAAGATAAATGATTCCTTTTTATAGTTTTAAATTTGGCAGAATTTGATGAAAGATTCTTGCAACCCCTTAACATTTCCTTCTGCATCTAGAGTTAAAGGTGGGGCAGATACCAGGCGGAGACAAAGCTTTAGGAGTTGTATGCTTTTTGAGACCCATGGAATGTATTTGAGAAAACAGAATCTGATTGACTCTCTTTGACTTTGTACACGGCATTTGCTCCTTCCTCCCCCCTCCTTTTAAAAAAGATAAATGATTCCTTTTTATAGTTTTAAATTTGGCAGAATTTGATGAAAAATTCTTGCAACCCCTTAACATTTCCTTCTGCATCTAGAGTTAAAGGTGGATCTTAATTGCTCAGTAACAATTGGCCTATCGCTGGGTGGATGATAATAAAGCTGAAAATAGCCAGCCACATGAACACGCCCAGGAAAGGCTAAAATTTTATCCGAGGGCTGAAAGTGATACTACTTTTGCAGGTAGCACTCAAAGCTACCTCTACCTATGGAGAGATCGAAGCACAGCCTCTTCAGAAAAGACAATATCCCTTTCACAGCACTGCAGGTCCCCATGTGTTTTCCTCCTGAAATCCACCGAGAGTGTGGACTTCAACTCCTCCATCTCAAATTCCAGGAAAGACTTGCTGCCATGCTGTCTTTTTACCTATTAGGAAATGACCTTTTGTTATTTGGCAAAAGTGGTAAACCCTCATTTCACTGAAAGCACTGGAGTTGTATATGCAGAATGGGTCATTTTCATTCACTTTTGCTATGACAGTTATTTCAGCTGCTCCATCTTTATGTGTCAGGCATTACAAATGCTAAAGGATGCATTTGTTTCATTGCTAATGTATTATCCAACCTACCTTGCAACCCCAAGAAAATTTTTCTAGCAATGGTATTGTTTTCTAACATTGTAAACAACCTCTCCCTCCACAAATTTTATATAACTACAATAAAAACAACCGTGGACATTTAAATTTTAAAGATGAAAATTTTAAGTGGGCACTTGTAAACTAGATTCTCAAAATTCTAACATCGATTTATCTTTTCTCTTATAATTCTTTAATTTTTACCAAAGGGAGCTCCGTTTGCTTACAACAGCCTGTTGAGCCAATGGAGAATTACACCTAAAACAGAAATGGGAACTAATGTACTACACAGCGGTGTGCTCAGTCTGCTAAGGGCTGGTCACGGGGCTTCCCGTGCAGACAAACGCCCGCCTTTGCTCTCTCCATGGCTTGAAGGATGAGTTTCTCACTTATTAACTCTCTGAGTTCATGGAAAGTTCCTTTTGTACGTGGCACAAATCATATGGTAAAGAGGTGAATTAATCTCTTCAATTCAAAAGCCATTTTTACCGAGTCCCCAATTGTGCAATACAAGTGATGGAAAAACTACATACAAAAGCACATTTGTTGGGGATGTGGTTGTGTTCAGCTTTTCTTGTTTGTGTCCATAATTGGAAACAGGGTCAGCACGTCCCACGTTCATAAGTGGGGTGCTGTTTCCCTTAATGTTTGCTATGTGTTCCAAGGCAGGATCACCCCAGGATTACTGCAGTCTTAGGCAACACACTAATGTTCATTAATAGAGGAATGGAAATTAAAAACGTAAATAAGTGCTTGGGTTCTTTTTTTCTGTATGTGTCAGATAACCACTTATTTTTCTCTAAATTGATGTGCTTTGAGATCCTGTAGGCAGCGGCTGAACACATGTTATTATAGATGGTCTCACCTTTACTAACCTTTGGTTTGGGCGGCTGGCTTAAGTGAGAACTTACGTAAGGTGGCAGTGACCACAGGTGAGAACTCAGTGAGACCCAGTTGCCATATGGCCCGCTGAAGCAAGTTCACCTGATTCGACAAGCCTCTCCCTCCTCCGCCACACATCCTCGTGGAGTTTCCTGCCTTGTGTTCTCTAGCTCTGTGCAGAGGCCGAGTCGCACCATCTCAGCTCGCTCTTGTTCTGGGCCCGCTCATCCTGGCCTGGAAACTTTCCCACATTATTCACTCACGCTAGAGTCTTCCCTGTCTCTTCCAAAACAACTTTCTAAAGTTTTCATTTAAGTGATACTCTATTAAAGCACTGGGAAACATTGCTTAAATAACCTTCATGAAACAAAAATTATTGAATCAAACTCGTGACTATTTTATCTGATGACAAGCTAGGTTACTATTTGTTTTGTGATGTTTCTAGAAACTTTCCAAACAAACCCCCATGTAAATCTGGTCCCTCCACTTTCAGAGGGCCTCTTTGTTCTTAAATCCTCAGTCTTCCAGTTTTTATTATGTTCATGTACTTACCTGGAGTAAGCACTCTGTGTGCGCGTGCATGCGTGTGCACAAGCATACACCTGTGCACGTTATTGTGTGGGTGGTGAACTCCTTTAGGAGCACAGGAATGTGTCCTCTGTGGTCATTGTCTTCTTATTCCTTCATTGGTTTGTTCGTTTCATCATGTGCCCTATTTTCACTGAATGTCTATAATCACAGAAGTCTCTCAATAAATATTGTGAAATCACTGGCAGTGTTTTACTTAAGCAAATTCCCGTGACTTCAAATAAAAACATCGCTTGGGAAAGACAGATAGAATAGAGTGTACAAAGCAGTCTAATTCTGGGCTACTTCAACTCTGTATTATGCTCATTTAATAAGAAAGCCTAATAAAAAAATTAACAAAGAAAATGAGTAGCTTTAAATGTAAATTTTGTACAATGTTTCTAATTTTAAAAAGGGTTTGAAATGGATAACAGCATAGTTTGTCATCAGATAATATAGTCTCCAGTTTAACTGAAAGATTTTTGTGTGCGTCTTCTGTGAGGTTAGTCAACCAAGTAAGTGCTTACCAGAGATACCACTTGATTGTTTTATTTTTTACAAGTATGGATAAGATTTTTAATTCTATATTTTCATTTAAAACTCTCTGACCTAGGAATCAGGCAAGCACACTAAAAAGCAAGTTAGAAAAGGAAGGAAGGGCTTCACGATTTGTCTTGCACTCAAGGAAACGTATTTTATTCAAAAAATAAAAATTTCTGCCTGCATGCATAAGAGATCAGAAAACAAAGTAGTGGTGTCGTCCACAAGGACAAGGTGGATTTAATGTATTCCCATCAGATGTCCTGAGAATGCTTCTGAATTTTATTTTTAAAATTCACTCAGATATACGAAGCCCCAGTAGAGAATAAATAGTGCACTGCAGTTCGGTATTCCCGGTGATGATTCTAGGGTCTAACTTGGGAAAGAAGAAGCATGCACATTCTGAGTGAGGTGAGGAATGAACTCCTATTGATCTACTAGGAGATTTCTGTAGAGGAATTTCTGCAAAGTTCAGCTCGTTACAATGAGGTAGCAAATGCTGTTCTACAGAGATACCTAGTAAACTATCAGAGTAACTAGTCACAAACCCAGCTCCTTGTACATCCGATGCCATTGTATTTACATAGTAGTCAGCAAAAAAATCCGCAACAATGTACTAGTTTTCCAAGTAAAAGCAAATGAATGAAAATCTAAATCATCCGTGCCTTAACAAGGCGTACACTGATAGAAAGGACAGTGGGGACTGCCTAGTTTGTTGTTTGAATTAAATACAAATTTACACACCCAAATGCCTGAAATAATGAAAGTGATAGATTAGTGTATTGATGCATAATCACTGTCTAGAATGCAGAACTTATGAGCAGCCTGATTTTGAGAACAATTACTTGTAATTAAAGCTGTGCTGGTTACCAAAAAAAAAAAAAAAAAAATTGGAGAAGTCCTTTGTGAATAACACCAATTAATTACTTTTTTTTTCCCCCCAGTGAGAATAGCTTTTAAATGTCTGTGCTGCTATTTACATCTGGCCACATTCAGGAGTGATATGAAATATGTATTGCTTCACAGCATTCTCAGGATGCTATTTGCAACTCATGCTTTTGAGTCAGCTTTCCTTAAACCTATTTAAAAAATAATAACATCCATAAGACTGTCATGTAAGAAGGGTAGTAGGACTTCTCTTTTCTTCCTAATTAATAAAAACAAACTCCTAGACCCAGCTAGATAGTTTGTAAATCAATTTCTCTAGCTCCTGCCCCCATCTGAGTAGTGATTATATTATAAACACAGTGAGGCTCAGGTATAGCGAGCACCCCTTTCCTCTTAAGGACCCAAAATAGGACTCTATTTTATTTGGCCTTGCAACAGCGCTGTGGTTCTGGGTCAGTCTAAAATAGGAGATAACGGTGGTTGGCATCCGTGCCACCAGGCTCCCTTCCTTGCCTTTTGGTTGCGGGGCAGGGCAGCCAGCTGTCAGGCCTGCAGAGGAGGCTCGGCCGCTGGTCTCCAGCCGCCACTGTCTGCTCATCCGCTCTCACCATTTTGAGGTCGCGGCTGGGACTGGCCCAAGGGGAAGACCGTATGCAGTGACATCACTCATTGTCATCCTCCGCTCAGTGACAGGTGAGTTCTGGATTTTCCAAAGCAGTCCTTCTTCCATGTCAGTTTATTATTTGTTGTATAAGCAACAGTGATCAGCTGTGGGGTTCTATGTCTAGATTTGGAGTTCAGGGAAGAAAGTCACTGCAGGAAACAGATCAAAATGAATGTGAATATGGATTTCATGTGGGTGGGCAGTCTCTGGGTGAAGGTTTTCTTCTTTTCTCTGTTTTCCTGTGGTATCTATGACATCCCTGCAGTGAATGGCAATCTGTTGCTGTGGTTAACAATGCAGGATCAAGGTCCCACTGCCCAGGTTCAATGACTGGCTTCATCCCTTAGTGCTGTAAGACTTTAAGAGTCTTACCCTCCCCAAGGTCTGCATGGGTCCCCTCTGTAAAACTACAGTAATGAGGCTATTGTGAGGATTAAGTGACGTAATACATATATTAAAAAGTTCTTACAGTGCCTGATCCAAGAGTTAATTAATTCATTGCATTTTTTCAAAATAATGAAAACACAAAAAGAACTGATTTCCTCGTGATTATTGTACCTTAAGTTCTCTTCGTATTGATCACTCCTCTGGGTTAAAACATTACAGCAGAAGATTTTCCTTCCTTGAACACATTTAAAAATAACATCTGTAAGACTCTAAGAGGGGTATTAAGATTCCTGTTTTCTTCAAAAAGAACGAAAACAAATACCTAGACCTAGCTAGACATACTAAATATGTACCTGGTTAAATGCTTAGAACATTTTCGAGAAGGAAGGGTACACACGGAACTCTTAATAGTGATTCTTCTATGGAAAGAGGGGTCAGAGGGACGAAGGAGACCTTTTAACTTTTGTATTTTTCTGTAGTGCTTGAGTTTTTACTGTGCACAAGTATATGTTTTACCTCACTGATTACAATAATACTCATTAACCCATAAGTGGAAGTACACTTTTCAAACGAACTAGCAGAGCAGGACGGTGTGAGTGAAAGAGCCACGTTGGAAGCATTTTACTGTGCACAAGTATATGTTTTACCTCACTGATTACAATAATACTCATTAACCCATAAATGGAAGTACACTTTTCAAACGAACTAGCAGAGCAGGACGGTGTGAGTGAAAGAGCCACGTTGGAAGCGTGGAGGAGCCCGTGGCCCACCTGTGGGGACCATGGGACACACTGGGCCGCCAAGCAGTTCTGGGCCGCAGACCCCATCACCGGCTGCAGCGTACCCTAACTCAGGAATGATGGCACGTGGGATTTGGGCTCAGTCAGTCCTGACGTTGAATATTGGTCTGAAAACTTGTGAGCTGTGTGCCCTTGGGGAAGTTACTTAATCTCTCTGTGCGGCAGTTTCCTAACTGGGTATTTTCTTTTTTAAAGGAGGATCATAACCTCTACTCCATTTTTCGACTTCTACATGTCTTATAAATATTAAATAAGCTCAGGCCTAGGGTGGGGTGGGAGAAAGTCAGTAAATCTTGGCCCTTCTTCCCCTCCCGTAATTCCTTGCCCAGTCAACTCTTGACATTGGAAACATGCTAGTATTTATTTTAAACATGCCAGTATTTGTCAGAGATTTAAATGTCTAGCCCTTTCTCTCTCTCCACCACCCTCTCTTTTTCTGTCTTCCTGCCCTCTCATCTCTGTATTAGTGTGTGTCTTAAAAAGCTACCAAAAGGAAGCATTCCCAACATAGTTGTTATGGACTGAGTGTTTGTGGGCCCCCCAAATTCGCAAGTTGAAGTCCTAACTCCCAAGATGATGGTATTAGGAGGTGGGGCTTTTGGGAGGTGACTGGGTCTTGAGGGCAGAGTCCTCATGAATGGGATTAGTGCCCTTAGAAAAGAGGCCCCAGGGAGCCCCCTCACCCCTTCCACCACGTGAGGACCAAGTGAGGACAATCGTCTGTGAACCAGGACAGGAACCAAATCAGTTGTTGCCTTGATCTTGGACTTTCAGCCTCCAGAACTGTAAGAAATAAATGTTTGTTGTTTAAGCCACTCAGTTTATGGTATTTTGCTATAGCAGCCTTAACTGACTAAGACACTAGTACAAAATGGTTTTCTAAACAAACAAAATAACTTTACATCAGGAAAATCTGCCTCAGAGTCTACATCCTTATGGCTGGGTTGACGTTCTCTGATTCTGTCAGAATGGAGTTCAGCCAAAAACTATTCTCTCTAACTCCATGGAAAATTACCAGTTCTTTCTCCTTAATCTTAATTCTAGGCTAAATAGTCACTAAGCATTTAGTTTTCCTTTGCTGCCTTACTTTTTGCAATTTTTAAATTATTTTTGGAGTTGAGGACTTTTCTCCCACGTCTTCTCTAGGTTCTGCATGGCTGTGGTTCTGCACACTCCCGAGTCTGGCTGGGTGGTACAGGGGCCTCCTCCCTGAACTCTTGCTTCTGTTCGAGGGTCAGTGTAAGGGCCATGAGTCCAGGGGAGCCAGCGGAAACCCTGAGCATTTCTTACCCACCCCTGTCTCTTTTTGTCTTATTTCCAATCTCACCAGCACATCTTTCAAACACCTGGGATAAATTCTGTGTCCATTCCCACTGAAGATTCTTCTCACCAAAGTGTTTTTTGGTAAAGACATAAAGGATTACCTTTCCCAGGCACAATTGATATCCAAAAATAACCACCAAAATGAAGACTGGATTTGCGGTGGAGGAATTGGTTTCCCAGCTCCTCCAATCATTTGTAGGCATGAATACATAACCCAGGGCAGGAAAATCCTGATTGATCCCAGGTAGGCCAGGAGTGAATATTCACCTTTTGATTTATTTACTTATTTTTACTTCTTCCTTTCTTTTTAAAAAAATTATTACTTTTACAAAAACCTTATTTATTATTATTATTTTTACATTCTAAGATGTTGTGGAGCAGTGGGAGGAGGAGGGGGCATGGGGTTAGAGAAATGGAGGTGGGGATGGGAGCAGGGCTGGCCCTTAGCTGGATTCTTTGCTGGCCTGGTTGTGGAGGGTGAGGGGTGTGTGGTCCCCCTCCCAGGCTCATGGCCCAGGGGGTGTCTGGCAGTGGCATGTTTGTTGCTGGGCTGGATGTGGATGCTGTGGGAGCATGGCTGAGGCCCTTGGTGCCCCCCACTCCAGCTTGGGGGCTTGGGGGTCTACTGGCAGTACAACTCATCACTGGGCTGGATGTGGACATCAGGGGGAGTGTGGCTGAAGCCCTTGGACCCCCCTCACCACAGCTGGGGAGACTGGGGGCCTTTGGTCAACAGTTTGGTCATTGCTGGGCTGTATGTGGATGCTGTGGGGGTGTGGCCAAGGCCCTCAGGGCCCCCTCACCCTGGCCTGGAAGCCCGGGGGGCTTCTGGCTCTTTTAGCTTTTATAGGTGTTCTTTGGTGGTATTAGACCTTTACTGGTTACTATCAGAACTTTTGTCTCTGATCTGTGGGTGTTTTACATTTTCTTTCAGTTCTGTTTTGGATTATTTGCTGTTCCCACCACTTAAACTCTGTACTGGAACTATTTTGTTGTCCTTTGCTTACTTCTAAAATGGGGGAACTTCCTGTGGGGACCAGCACGTGAGCCCTGTGGTTGAGCTAGATTGCTGCTCTGCCGCTGATTCCCTGAGGAAGGCTTTTTGTGCAGCTCAGGCTTTAATTGTTGACCTTTTAAGCACCTGTAGGTCTTGTGAGGTCTGGTACACCTGGGTTGTGTGGAAACTCTGCTCTGGGCCTGACTTTTTTCAGCAAACAGCACCCCTGCAGTTCTGTATTCCTGTCCAGTCTCCACTGACTGGGCATGTGCTGATTGGAGGCAGATCAGCTCTCCATGCTGTGAACCAATGTTCCCATGGTGGGCCTGTCTCCCCCACCCCCTGCCTCACCCTCCAAACACTTCCCATGGGACAAGCCATACACTGGTCCCTTGCAATGACTCACTGGCCTCTGAGTGGCTCCTTTTTTCAGTTGTTTGTGGCCCCTCGCTCCTATGTAGGTCCACAGGAAACCTGTCTGTGGTCTTGCTGGCCTGGGGGCCACCAAGGCCCTCTTCTCTCCTGTAGTCTCTAAGTGACTTCACTCAAAGGGTACAACCACAGTTTTTGCCAGTTCTTGCTCTGTGTGCTCACCAGGGCCAGCATTGAAATAGCTGGGGCTGGAAATGGTTGGCATGGTCTCGTGTTTCTCACATTGTGGCTTCTCCCACCTTTATGAACTCTGCAGGTCTCTTCTCTTCCCCTGAGCTCTAGTGGCCCCAGCTTGGCTATCGTTGCTTTTTAATAGTTGTAAATTAGTTGATTGTGGGCGAGAGTGATGCTGGGGACCACACCGTCTGTTCTGCCATCTTGATTCCTCTATTTCTTTTCTTTTTTTTTTTTCCCTTTTTGTCTTTTATACTGACTGGTAACGGGATCGCAACCCTCGGTGTCGCGCCCGTACTGGGGACCAGCAACAGGATCGCAACCCTCGGTGTTGCACCTGCACCACGCTCAGCCAGTGAGCGGGAACCGGTCTCCCCATGGGATCCAAACCCTTGGTGGGAGCGCCGCCGCGCTCCCAAGCGGCGCACTCTCCAGTGTGCCACCGGGCTGGCCCTGATTCCTCTATTTCAATATTCACTTTTTTGAGGATCACCTTCTTATCAAAGGGCTTCATGATAGAACCTAAATAGCAAGTTCCCTTTGTGCACTTAAAGTTGTTGGATTAAAATATTTTTGCAGTGCAAAAGTTGCCATATCTGTAACGTGCCATATTTTATTAAAAATGTATTGTACTTAAGATACACTGGGCTGTGTTCACAAGACTCTAGATTCACAGAGGAAGATGTGGACCTGACCACTTTGCACAAACTGGCAAAGTTTGGGAACTGGTTTATGGAACTAGTGAGTGGTATAGCCAGCAGAGGCTACATGTTATAATCAATCAGACAGAGTAGTGTGCTGCTCAAAAGTAGGACCAGCAGATACAAGATTTCAGGAGAGTGGTGAGTCAGTTCAGAAACAGAGAACATGAATAGATCAAAAGATGGGGAGAAGAGGGGCTGGCCTGGTGGCGCACTGCTACAGTGCGCCGCTTGGGAAGCACAGCGGCGCTCCCGCCGAGGGTTCGGATCCCACATACAGACCGGCCGTTCACTGGCTGAGCGAGGTGCGGGAACAACACCGAGGGTTGCGATCCCGTTGCCGGTCCCGGTCCGGTACGGGCGTGACACTGAGGGTTGCGATCCGTTGCCGGTCACGAGAAAAGACAAAAAGAAAAAAAAAAAAAAAAAAAAAAGATGGGGAGATGAGGTCATAAAGAGTTGGAAGTAAAGATGAACTGGGAAAGTGTTTTGGTTAAAGATTATAAAAGAGAAGGATCAATTATTAATTCATATTTTTGAACATCCCATTAATATAAGTCCAGACAAATTTGTAAAATGTGATACTTCTTGGAGACAAATTTTATGCAACCCAAAGCAATGATTGCAGAGGTGTCAGAGTGGGCCAAGGGGAGGATGGTTGGAGGCAAATGGATCTTTCCATATCCCTTAAATAAACAATTGCGTTTACCACCCTCCCCCAATCAAATTTCTACTTAGCAGCCAAAATGATTTTCTAGAAAAACTCGAATATAATCAGGTCCCTCCCTGCCCTAGTTGGAGTCCAAAATCTGTAATATTATTTATACACAGGAGACCTATGTCCAGGCTTGCCTGGGACAGTCCGGTTTGTGACTCTTGTCCTGGTGTGATTTTTTTTTTAATAACACGTTTTTATTGTGGTAAGATACACGCAACATACAATTTACCATCTTTATATGCGCAGTTCAGTGGTATTAAGTACATTCACATTGTCACGCAACCATTGCACCATCCATCTCCAGAACTCTTTTTATTTCCCAAAGCTGAAACTCTGTACCTATTAAAAACTAGCTCCCCGTTCTCCCTTCCCCCAAGCCTTTGGCAGCCACCATTTTATTTTCTGTCCTTATGAGTTTTACTATTCTAGGTACCTCATATAAGTGAGATGATACAGTATTTATCTTTTTGTGACTGGTTTATTTATAGCCACCCCTGCTCTCTTCTAGTTACTATCTGCATGGAATGTCTTTTCCCATCCTTTCACTTTTATTTTAATCTATTTTGTCTTTTACACTTTTTTTCACTTTTTTTACTTTAAAAAAAATCCATTTCGTCTCTAGATCTAAAGTGAGTCTTGTAGACAGCACATAGTTGGATCATGTTTTTAATGATGAGTTTGATCCATTTACATTTAAAGTAAAGGGATTGTGTCATTTTGCTATTTGTTTTCTGTATGCCTTAGAGCTTTTTTGTCGTCATTTTTTGCATTACTGTCTTCTTTTGTGTTTAGTTTATTTTCTGCAGTAAATTGTTTTAATTCCCTCCGCATTTCCTTTTGTGTGTACTCTGTTGCCGTATTCTTTGTGGTTACCATGAAGATCACATTTAACATCCTAATATTACAAGCCTCCAGTTTGAATTTATACCAGCCTAACTTCAGCAACATACCCAAACTGCTCCCATACAGTTCCATCTCTACCTACTTTCAGTTATTAATGTTACAAAATTACATCTTTATACAATGAGTCCAAAAACATAACCTATCACTTTTAAATGCATTAATCTCTTACATTATATAGAAAACAAAATATGGAGTTACAAGCCAAAGTAACAATAATAGTAGCTCTTAAACTAATTGTTTTTTAAAAATGTTATTCTCTTAAATCACATAGAGTACAAAAAATGGGGTTACAAACCAATGTTAAGATAATGGTAGCTTTTATAATTGCTCATGTATTTACCTTTACCAAGTTCTTTATTTCATGGCTTTAAGTTACTCTCCAGTATCCTTTCATTTTGACCTGAGCACTCCTTTTAGCAGTTCTTGTAGCACAGGTCTAGTGGTAATGAATTGCCTCAGATTTTGTTTATGTGGGAATGTCTAAACTTCTCCCTCATTTTTGAAAGCAAGTTTTACTGAATATAGGATTCTTGCTTGGCAGTTTTTTTCTTTTAGCACTTTATTTTTTTGATTGTTTTTATTCTTTTTTTATTATTGAAACATAGTTGATTATACATATCTGTGGTGCACAGAACTGAATATCAATACCTGTGTGCAATATGTGATGCTCAAATCAGGATAATGAGTATAGTCAACATTATACAATATAACTGTTTTTTGTGGCCCTTTACCAATTGCTCCCTTACCTACCCTCCCTCCCCTTTTCCCACCCCTGGTAACCTCAGTTCTGTTCTTTCCTTTTGAAAGTTCAATGTATTATTGTGATTGTTTTCAGTGCTGTAAGAGTATCAGCCCACTGCCTTTTGGCATCCAAAGTTCCTGATGAGAAATCTTGTAATCTTATTGAAGCTCCCTTGAATGTGATGAGTTACTTTTCTCTTGCTGCTTTCTAGATTCTCTCATTGTCTTTGTCTTTTTCCACAGCTTGATTATTCCATGTCTTTGTGTGAGTCTTATTGAGTTCAACCCATTTGAATGAACTTCATTGAGCTTCTTGGATGTTTATATTCATGTCTTTCATCAACTTTGAGAAGCTCTGGGCCATTATTTTTTTTTTAATAATCTTTTGCTCCATTCTCTCTCTCCTCTCCTCTGGAATTCTCACAATGCATATATTAGTCCATTTGATAGTACCCTATGGGTCCTTTAGGCTCTCTTCACTTTTCCGACTTTTTTTTTTTCAATTTTTCAAACTTGATAATTTCAACTGTCCTATCTTCAAGTTAACTGATTTTTTTCCTTCTGCCTGCTCAAGTTTGCCTTTGAATCCCTCTAGTGGATTTTTCATTTCAGTTATTGTTCTTTTCAGCTCCAGAATTTCTTCTTGGCTTCTTTTTAGGCTTTCTTTTTATTTATATTTTAATTTTATTTACACATAATTTTCTTGGCTTTCTCCATTTTTTTCTTTAGTTCTTTGAGCATTTTTAAGACAGTTGTTTTCAAGCATTTGTCTAACAAGTCCACCATTTGTTTTTTCTCAGGGATGGTTTCTACTGGCTAATTTTTTTCTTTGGATGGGCCATACATTCCTGGTTCTTTGTATGCCTTGTGACTTTTTGTTGAAAACTGGATTTTTTTTTTTTTCCTTTTTGTCTTTTTTACTGACCGGTAACGGGATCGCAACCCTCGGTGTCACACCCGTACTGGGGACCGGCAAAGGGATTGTAACCCTCGGTGTTGTGCCTGCACCGCGCTCAGCCAGTGAGTGGGAACTGGTCTCCACATGGGATCCGAACCCTCGGTGGGAGCGCCCCCGCGCTCCCAAGCGGCGCACTCTCCAGTGCGCCACCGGGCTGGCCCGAAAACTGGATATTTTAATCTAATAATATGGTAACTCTGGAAATCAGATTCTCCCCATTCCCCAGGGTGTGCTAATTTTTATTTCTGTTTTTGTTTCTTGTTTGTTGGAGGCTGTTTCTGTGCCAGAAATTGGCATGAGGTATAAACTTAAGGTCTTTTCAGGTCTTTTTAAAGGCCTGTGCCTATCCCTGGATGCACTGTGACTTTCTAAATTTCTTATTATGTGGTTGCTTTTGAATGTCCTATGCTTTAAATGTTTGGCTCCCCAAAAGGGGCCAAAAAAACATTAAGGGGTGCCCTGGTGCTTTAAATCCCCTGGAAGTCACTTCAGCTGGAGTGGAAGGGGCTTGCAAGAGTGGAGGGAGGGGTGCAACAATAGCTGCCTGCCCATGGGTCTGCACCTCCAAGGTCAGAAGCAGCAATCAGCAATCCAAACACAGCTCTCCAACTTGTTGGAGACTGGGTCCTTATTGCCCAGCCTGGCTCTCACAAGCACCAGCAAGCTGCCCCAGGAACACATGCATGGCTGCCTGCTATGAGTGGATATGGAGTAAAACTAACCACAATTTACTGTCCAAGCCTTCCCCTGGAAGGTGCAAACCTTTGAAAGGACTCCAAAGGTCCAAAATAGTTACAGCAGACACATTCTGCCAGTGCAATTGTTGTCTGGATAGGGAGACAGATTCCCAGTGCCTCCTGCTCTGCCATCTTCCCAGAATCCTTTCCACTCCTGGGGTGATTTTTTAGCACCCTCTTCATGCACATGGGCATGCTCCCTGTCAAGCCTGCATCATCAGCCTTGCCTTGTGGCCTCTTTACTTTCATACTGCTGTCCAGCTGCATGGCTGGTGGCCCCAGATGTTCTCTTCTTTCTCTCAGGAATAGATCCTCCACTTGGCAGCTGAGCCCACTGTCTCATAGACTATTTCTCATTCTCCCTAGCAGCTAGGTGTGGCATTGCCTAAGAGTTAGACAAAAAGAGGTATGCAAACATGATGGATGCAAGTTCTAGGTGAAGTCCTTAAAAGAAGGAGGCACGCCTTTCTTCTCTCTTCCTGTTCCTGCTTATTGGAACATGGATGTGGAAGGGAGCCTCCTTGGACCGTAGAGCTGAGAGCAATTCCATGGAGACGGCAACACAACTGACCTAACAAAGCAGAGCCACACACCAACCCTGGGCTCGCTACCTCTGGACAGTTATATAAGTGAGAATAAACGTCTATTTATTTGAAGTCACTTTTATTTATTTTTTATTTTTTATTTTTTTGTTAAATATATAAGTAAGATTTAATAGAAATTTAGAATATAACTTTATGTGTAAGTTTAAAAGGTTAGGATTTATGATTCAAACCTAAAGTCTGACATCTTTAAGCCAAGCATGCTGCTATTGTATGGTTTCCTGGCCACAAGCCACAGGCTTTGGGGTGAACTATTGATGCATGAGTAGGTGTTTTTGTCACAGCGTGAGTGCTGTAGAACATTTTTTTTTTCGTTAAATTTTTATTTTGTCAATATACACTGTATATGATTATTATGGCCCATCACCGACACCTCCC
>NW_007726432.1:244326-250427 GCF_000696425.1 Galeopterus variegatus
CTCTGGTATCACAGCGCACGGCTCACAGGATCGCACTGTCTCCTGTCACAGCCGCTCCAGACCCGTCGCCATCTTGGTCTTTTAGAACATTTTGACCTTTCCTTGAGCTTAGCCAAAGTCTCCTGAAACCGTCCATTTGTTTTTATCTTCACCTCCGACCCACTAAAAGCTCTAGGGCAAGTCACCGGCAACTTGGCCGCACAGTCAACCTCGGACTCTTGAAGTCACTTTTATTTTGGATCCCTTTTACATACAAGCTATATGAACAGCATACCCAAGTAAAATAGAATTTGTTACTAGAAATGCCTGAAATATGTAGCATTAACTTTGTGGTAGAAGCCAGTTTCAAGGACTCAGAAATTGCAGGCTGGAGGGCCATGCCTCTTTTTATGGCATGGCAAAATGCTGGGTAAAACCATCTCCTGAAGTAACCTGGGAGTCAGATCACATACTGACCAAGTCTTAGCTCCAGAAGAAATTGGTTGGAAAGCTGAGAATTCTGATGGGTACTGGAGGCTCCATGATACTATTTGCAAAGGTCTAAAAGAGAGAGAAACTCAAGCTAGAGGTGGTACATTAGTTGGTTTCTGTTGCTTATAACAAAATACATGGAACTGGTAGTTTTTCAGAAAATGAAATTTATTGCTTACAGTTTCAGGGACTGGGAAGTCCAAAGTCCAAGGAACACATCTGGTGAGGAGCTTCTTCGGTGGTGACTTTACAACAATGCAGGGGTCTCACATGGCAGAAAATGGTGGAAGAGAGAGAGAAAGACTCTAATGTGCTCTACTTTTAAAGCCCTCAGAACCATGACCCTGACCATGATTATTAATCCGTGGACTATGGCATTGTCCTGCAATCTAATCACCTCTTCAAGGCCCCACCTTTCAATAATCAAAATAGGATTTCCCACCCTCAACAGTTACAGTAGAGATTATGCTTCTAATACATGAAATTTGGGGGACACAATTCAATCAATCCGCAGCAGGTAGTCAGCTGGCAAGTAGTGGTGGAAGGGGATTTTGTTCTGCAAAAGGCAGGGCTCAATGTTTGTAGCATAAAAGGGGCTAGGTTGATTGAGAGATTGCCTTTAAAAGGCAGACGTTCCTGTGCCCCCAAATGAAGCCACTGTAAGTAGAACTACAGGCTTAGGAAGAGGTAAGTTTGTGACTCTAAGTCTTCTTCAGACACTCGGACACCTCTGTGTTTTGTTTGTTTTTGTTTTTTGGTAAGGAGATGATGGGGGGTGCAGAGAGAGAGAGAGAAGAAGGTGGAGGAGCAGGAGGAGGAGGAAGAAACAGAGTAGAGGAGATGAGAGAAGAGGGTAAATGCCAGGCCAGTGTCAAATGCTTGATCAGATGTGTGACCTTCCTTCTTAGGCCTATTGTTTCAGATGGTCTCCAATTGCTGCCATTAAGTTGAAAGATGGGGTGGATGGAACACAGGGCTATTAAATAAAAAACCGAAAGCTTCAGGCTTAGAAACTATTGATAATTGGCTGAAGTTTCTTGAACATGGCCCTAACTATAAGCAAATAAGCTGGGAGATGACTGAGTTTTTGAGGTAACTATATTGCCAAAGAAGTCAAATGTCTGGCCCACCCATGCCTGTGAGCACATAGCCCATAAAGCCACTTTTGAGCCTCCCAAATGGCACTAACAGGAAGAAGGCTGTGACAGCTGAATAACTGCCGAGGAAAAACTCACCAAAGCTTAGCTCAGATGTTGCCGCAGAGGAGAAAGGATTGAGTCCAGAGGGCAAAGTTGAGGAGCACTGAAGACAATATCCAGAGAAGTTCCTCCCAGGCAGCAGGATCAGGGGCTGTCAGATGGACACACACACATGCACACACACAGCACACACTCTACTCAACAGGCAGGGTAGGTAGTTTAAAATTTTTTATGAATGAGTAACCACTGTAAAGTTTTCATCTTTCTCTTTTCAAATTGGGGTGGGGCGTTATTACAGTTACTCTTTGTATTAGTTTGCTAGGGCTGCGATAACACAGTACCACAACCTTAAAAAACAGAGGTGTATTGTCTCACAGTTGGGGAGCCTGGAGGTCTGAGATCAAGGTGTCAGCAGGTTCATTCCTTCAGAGGCTGTGAGGGAGACTCTGTTCTGGGCCTCTCTCTTAGCTTCTGATAGTTTGCTGGCCGTCTTGATGTTCCTTGGTAGGGATGGTACTCTGTGTCTGTCTTCCTGTTCACATGGTGTTCTCCCTGTGTGGTTGTCTGTGTTCAGGTGTCCCCATTTTAAAAAGATACCAGCTATATTGGATTAGGGGCCACCCTACTCCTGTATGGCCTCATGTCAATTTAATTAATTACATCTACAACAACTCTATTTCCAAATAAGGTCACATTCTGAGTGACTGTGGGTTAGGACTTAAACATATACATTTGGGGAAGGGGTGGGGTAGACACAATTCAACCCATAACACTCTGTCCCTTCTCCTACATTGTATAATGCATTTGTCAAGGACAGATAATTTGTCCTCTATTTCCTAGGTCACCAGAATGGAGTTCTACATTTGGGTCTGCTGGGGAAATATCACTGAGAGTTGCTGGAACTTCAACCCAGATGAAACATCCTGATAAGGCTTTGAGATTTTTATCACTTCAGAAGTCAATGACTGTGTTTTAAAGGGAAGAAGGATATGCACGGCTCTTTGGGTGAACAAAGGAATAGACCATAGCAGAGATTATTATTATGCTCTTTAAGAACAGAATCTCCAGTTTTTATCTAGCTACATGGCTGCCTAGAATAAAGTCCATATTTCCAGCCTCCCTTGCAGCTATGTGTATGTATGAAACTAAATTTGGGTCAGCATGCAACTTCTAGGCTGCTGTGGACTGATTGAATTGTGTCCCAAAAGTCCTTATATTATAAGCTTAACTCCCACTGTAACTGTGGAGGGTGGGAAATCCTATTATTATAATTGAAAAGTGGGGCCTTGAAGAGGTGATTAGATTGTAGGACCATGCCATAATGAATAGATTAAAAATGGTGATCATGGGCATGGTTCTGAGGGCTTTAAAAGAAGATCACATGAGAGATTAGTCTCTCTCTGCTCCACCATCTTCTGCCATGTGAAACTCCTGGGTCACTGTCACCAACACCAAGACCCTCACCAGATATGTTTCCTGGAGTTCAGACTTCCCAGCCTCTGAAACTGTTAAGTAATGTATTTCATTTGCTTATAAATTACCCAATTCTGTGTATTTTGTTATGAGCAACAGAAACAGACTAATACTGGAAATTGGTACCAGAGAAGTGAGGTGTTGCTTATAACAAATAGTTTGGAACTGGGTGTTGAGGTTTTGGAACTGGGTGGCTTTGGAACTGAGTGTTGAGGACAGGCTGAAAGAATGCAGAGAAGCAGGTCAGAAAAAGCCTAGCTGCTGGTGGGAATTTAGAAGAAAAGAAAACCAAGGAAAGTTTGGAATGTTTTAGAGACTGGTTAAATGGTGGTGACCAGAATGCTTATGGAAATATGGACTATAAAGACCACTCAAGGAGGTCTCAGATGTAAATGAGAAGGGACTTATTGGAAATTGGGGAAAAGGTCACCCTTGCTATGAACTGGCAAGGAACGTGGCTGCATTGTGTCCATGCCCTAGGACTTTGTGGAAGTTGGAACTTAAGAGTTGTGAGCCAGAGTATTTGGTGAAAGAAATTTCTTTCTTTTTTTAAAAAATTTATTTTTTATTAGCATATTCATTGGTACAAATCATACTTATTCTTTTTGCCCATTATTCAATCTTCCCCTCCTCTCCTCTCCCCTGTTCCCTTCCCCGTCTGCTTCCCCCTCTCTTTCCCTTTCCCCTTCCCCCTCTCCTTCCCCTTCCCCTTCCCCCTCACTCCTTCCCCAGTAACTATAGATTCATTCTCCCCATCTGATAGATAACTGTTCCTCTGTTGGTTTGTGGCCTAGATGATCTATCCAGTACTGAGACACATGTGATCAAGTCCTCTCCTATTATCATAAATCAGATGCTTCTATTACTCTGGAGTGTGCTTTGTGGAGAGAGAAAACCTCTTGTTTTTGTTTTTGTTTTGGTTCCTGCTGGTGCCTCTCCTTGTGTCAATGCAGTTGAGAGTCTGGCATGCCATCTACATGGTGGCTATGACTGCTGCTATAAAGAGAAGCTGCTTTAGTGGAAGCCATGGCAATTGTGGTGGCTATGACAGGCTACCTGTGTGGAAATGGAGTTTTTGGTGTGCTCTTGACCTAGCTGCAGCTGATTTGGGCTTCCCCTGGCTCCAGTCTTCAGGACTCTGGTGGGGCCCTGGGGCATTGGCAGCAGCTTGCCTAGTTACAGCTGGGTTCAGCTTCCCCCAGCTCCAGCTCTCAGGACCCTGGTGGTGGAAAAAGAAATTTCTAAGCAGCAAAGCATTAAAGACTCTGCATGGCTAGTTGTAACAGCCTATGCTGATTTATGGTGGCAAAGGCATGACATAAAGCCAAAATTTGAAAGGAAAGCAGAGCATAAAGATCTAGAAAATTTGCAGCCTGGCCATATGATAGAGAAGCAGAGAGCATTTTCAGGAGAAAAATCCAATGGTGCAGCAGAGGGACTGGTTGCTAAAGACATGAGCATGGCTATGACGTAGCCACGTGCAAATAGCCGAGAAAATGGGAGAAAGGCCTTGCTGTAGACTTGATGCCCCTGCACTACACCAATCTCACTGAAGGTTAATCCTCACTGTAAATGTTGAGCGTGGGAAATTCTATTATGGTAATTGAAAAGTGGAGCCTTGAAGAGGTGATTGGATTTGTAGGATCATGCCATAGTGAATGGATTAAAAACGGTGGTCATGGGTGTGGTTCTGATGGCTTTAAAAGGACAGTGCATGAGGAACTGTCTCTGCTCTCTCTGTTTCAACCATCTTGCAACGTGAGACCTCTGGATCATTGTCACCACCACTAGATAGACTTTAGGCTTCTCAGCCTTAGAAACTGTAAGCAATAAATTTCGTTTTCTTTATAAAATGCCCAGTTCCATGTATTTTGTTATAAGCAACAGAAACAGCCTAATGCATAGGTCATATCCTGAAAGGGAATGGGTATGTCTTCCTTCCTTCCTTTATCCCTTTCTGCAATTCTGCTGCTTAGAACACATATGTGGGGGTGGCCATTGTGAATTCTGGGGACAATGTCAACAGACAAGACAGAAGAAGTTTGACTCCTTGGACAAAGAGTGAACCAGCACACCAGTCCTGGATTGCTTACTCATGTGGTGTTTCAAGAGAGAAAAATAACTTTTACGCTACCCAGAGCCAAGTAGATAATTTACGAAGACACTGACCTCACTTAGTTCCTTAAAAAGCTAGGTTTCTTCCTATTCTTCTTCCCTGCTGCCCCCTTCCCTAACAACCATCACCTCCAAATTTCACTCAAACAACACTTCCTCAGAAACCTTCCCATTACCTCCAGGCTTGCACAGGCCCCTCTCTTATACACACTCACAACCTCTCCTTTACAGCATATAAGTCAATTGTAGTTAAACACATGGTGGACTTATTTGATCAATAGTTGTTTCTACAACCATATCATCAGCTCCTGAAAGGAGGGCAGTTATACTAGTCAGTTTCTCCAGACAAATAGAACCAGTAGGATAAATAGAGATATACAGAGAGAAATTTATCAAAGGTGTTGGCTCATGTGATTATGGAGGCTGAGAAGTCCCACAGTCTGGAAGCTGAAGAATCAGGAAATCCAGTGGTGTAGTTTCAGTCAAGACCTGAAAGCCTGAGACCAGAAGCACCAATGTCTGAGGACAGGAGAAGATAGATGTCCCAGCTGAAGCAGAGAGAGCAACTTTGCCCTTTCTCTGCCTTTTTGCTCAATTCAGGCCCTCAGTGGACTGGATGGTGTTCACTCACCTTGGTGAGGGTGATCTTCTTTACTCAGTCCACTGATTCAAATGCTAATTTCTTCTGGAAACATCCTCACAGGCATACCCAGTGTAGTGCTGAGGCTCTTTTACCTGCCTGTAATCCTGCACTGATTGGGCCAATTGTCAAGCTAGGGCCAGGTCTGGAGCTCACAGACCCCTCAAGTCCATTCACAGACTGGGTCACAAACCCTTCACATG
>NW_007726432.1:250437-253732 GCF_000696425.1 Galeopterus variegatus
GCTCACAGACCCCTCAAGTCCATTCACAGACTGGGTCACAAACCCTTCACATGCCAGGCTGGCTCCTCAGATGCCTCACACGCAGGTCTATGAGCTAATTAACCAGCGAACAGGTCTTTGGAAGCCATAGGTTTGAAAGCAGGGCCACGTGGGTGGATAGCCAAGGCAGTCGCCAGCCAAAACCGTGGCGCTGTGCATGCACACCAACTCCACCCCTACACACACCATTTGTTTACTGAACCACCCCCAACCAGCCCTGAGGTGAGGGGAGCCTGATTAAATTATTCCATTTCCCCAACACCCAGAAATAATGTTTACCAGCTATCTGGACATCCCTTAGCCCAGTCAAGTTGAACCTAAAATTAAACATCACAGCAGTGTATGACTTACCCTTTGTGATGGGCAGCCTTTAAGATGGACCCAGATCATCCTTGCCACCTGAGACTCAAATTCTTATGGAACTCTCTCCCCTTGAGTGTGGCTGACCTTATCGGCTAGCTCTAACAGAATGTGGTAGATGTAATCAGAGGCCATTTGTGAGATTACATAATAAAAAGGCTGTGACTTCCATCTTGGGTGCTCCCTCTTGAATCTCTCCTTCTGGGGGAAGCCAACTGCCATGTCGTGAGGCAGGCCTGTGGAGAGAGGCTCACGTGAGTAAGCTTGGAGCAAATTCTTCAGCCGCTGTTGGGATTTGAGATGAGTGCAGCCACAGCTCACAGCTTGACTGCAACCTCGTGGAATATTCTGAATCAGAGGCACCCAGGTAAACCCATAGCCAGACTCCTGAACCACGGGCACTGTGGGATAATGCATGTATGTTGTGTTAAGCTGCGAAGTTCTGGGTTAATTTGTTATCCAGCAATAAGCAACTAATATACCTTCTCATCACCCGGTCCTTCACCCATATCCTAGTGTTTGGTGCAGAGTAGGCTGTCAGTTAATGCTCGGTGACTATGTGATATATAAATTAATGGGTTGTCTAGTCAGGAGCTTGTGTAAAGCAGTCACACTCTCTAGATCTTGAGCTCTACATTTTCAAAATGAGTTACATTTACCTTTAAATGAGGATTAAATAAAGTCTTCTGCAGGAGAATGCCTTATAAACTATACAGGATGGAACACGTATTGGAATTATTTATCATTTATGTTTGCTATAGGTCCTAGAAATGATCTGAGGGAACTTATGACTTTATTTTATGTGAAGGGCCACCCTTCTGTAGATGCACATTGCATATTATATTGCTTAGGTGGCAATTTAAATACTTCACAATCAACCATGTGATGTAAGGTATGTGTGCGCATTTGCTTTAAATGACACCCTAGGAGGGGCTATTTAGCATTTGAAAGATTCTAAGCAGAAATCCACACCTCAGGGGGAACTAGTTATACAGTGAAGGACTTTTACCAGGAACCCACACTCCAGCAACAAGAGCTCAAATATCATCTTCTAAATGTGCTCTCCAGGGTCTATCAATTAGCATAATAGATGTTGGAAACAACTTTGCCTTGGTTAAATGAGTGGTGGTTAAGATTTGTGGTTGGCTTGAGAGATTTGGGGGATCTCCCTCACTCTTATGTCAATAAGGATCTGGAGTGGTTTGGGCCCTGTCCCCCACCTTCAGGGGGACTTTGCTGAACTGTCTAGGACAGCTGGACTGCCATGAACACTATTGCTTCGGCCACAGAGAGAACCTTCCATTCAGAGATGAGGACAGAGAGGAGGGACATCCCTCAGTTTATCAAAAAGGATCTGCACAATTCTTTTTTCACCCTTTGTGCTAGTAAATGTTTGTGTGGCATAAGTGTGCCAGAGACTGACTTTCTGTATAACGAAGTTTGTGGGGCAGGAGACCTTCGGACATTGAACACTCTCAAATCCACCCAACGAACCTGACGTTGCTGAACCACTAAATTGTCTTAGGTTAGTTCAGAAAAGCAGGAATTGATATGGCCTGCCTGAACTTCAGGAAACAGGGCACTCTGTGAAAACCTGTAAAGACGTACAATTATTATTCAGTTCACCCAACTTGCCCTAAGTCTCCCCAGATGATGAATTACGGCGGGAATTCATTTGTTAGGAATAGCTCAGCTTCCCAGGCTCTTTAGCTCGCCATGATGGGCCTGATAGGCCCGCTGACCTCCTGAGTGACCCTGCAACTGGGCTGTTTCCACCAGACACCCCATGTCCATCAGCTGGACATGTTTCCTGCCACCTGTGGGCATAGGTCATGTAGGCTCCTCTCTGTGCCCAAGGAATTCAGGGTTCCACAGAGAGGTGGGCAGACTGTCCTCCTCCCCTCCAACTCTGTGTCACCCTCTGTCACCCAAAACCTGAAATAGCCTTGCATCTACCATAGCCTTAGGGAATCTTTCCCTTTTTCTCCCCATTTTCAGCTTGGGCAAACCTCCTGCCAGGGATCAGAACTCATCCTTGGGTGGGGAGAAGGGGTGGGGGACAGACACTCTCCCGTTCCACTTCCTTCCCCTTCTGCAACCCTTTTCCTCCTCCTTCAGCTAAAGCAGAGGTCCACTGCAGCTTGGTTCTAACTCAGCCGGTCTTCCAGTCACCAAACATACCCATGTACACCAGACCCTCACCGCGGACACTGCCCGGGTTCCAGCTGAAAGCTCTGCTCCTTAATTAATGGGATTGGTTAACAATGCTTTAAAAGCATCAAGTCCAGGAGAGTCCTTAATTATGCAAAGATAGGGAATTTTCCTCCTAATTTGTTTTCATATAAAAGAAATCTTCCTCCTCAGTTTCTTTCTCTTCCAACTCTCATGGTCTAGGCTTCTAAAGCTCGGGAAGGAACGATCAGCTCCCATCATAAATCAACCAGCAGAGGAGCTAGGGGCTGGGGCACAGACAGGTTCCTGGGAAACGTGGAGAACATGCAGAAAGCAGTGCTAAGGTTTTACACCAGCAGTTAGCTCTGTTGAGCTAACAAGTGGATTAACGCCAGTTAAAAGCATGAACCCAACAAAGTTTTAGAAAACAGCCTCTCCAAGACGTATTGGGACGCAGCCGTGAGAACAGATTAACAAATTCTGGCCAACAGACCAGATAGTCCGTTGTTTGACAAACTTAATAAAACAGAGATGCTCGTTGAGATGGCTTTCTTACTAAATAGAAATATCCCAAGAACATGTGTGGAGAGGATAAATAAGAGTGTGGCTGTGACAGAGGACTTGGAATGAAAACAGAATGAGAGGGACAATAGAAAATCTAGCTGACTTTCTGTACCTTGCGGAGGTTTCCCAGCTTAAAAATTTTTTTTTTTTTTTTTTTTTT
>NW_007726432.1:255349-256380 GCF_000696425.1 Galeopterus variegatus
TTGAACACATTCCAGAACGTTCTGTCCAAAGCAAAGCCAGACTAGTCTGCAAGGTGACAATGGCATTGGCACAGTGAATGTCACACACCTCAGAATCAGAAGGGACGCTGACATCATTGGGGCTATTCACAGCTGTTTGTATTCACTGTGGTTAGTGACAGTCGTCTCCAGCAAACTGAATGGCCTCACATAGGTGCTCAGTCTTGTCACAGTGTCATAGCTATGACTTAGGTCGCAGCTCATTGTTCAGGCCTGGAGTGCCTTTACACCAAAATAANGGAGCGCCGCCGCGCTTCCCAAGCGGCACACTATCCAGTGCGCCACCGGGCCAGCCCCCAGCTTAAAAATTTGATCTTTCATTGTGAATGAGCTTCCATTCAAAGACAGAGGTTATGTATATGTATAGGCATTTTTCTTTCCATTTTAATGATGGATAATCAAAATGTGCTTAGCTTTTGTTATTTTGAAGGGTATGAAAATCTTAGTAGGTTAGTAGATTAATATTCATATAACAAGAATAAAATAATGATGTGAAAATGTATCAGGCTGTACATTTAGGGTGCATAAGTATGTATGCGTTTTCTGTTTGCGTATTGTACTTCAATGAAAAGTTTTTAAGAATGCCAGTGTTGAAGATCACAGCTCTCATTTGGGCCTTGGTAAACCAACATTATTCACATATATTTTCATAAATTGCTCCTCCAGTGTTAAATCCTGCAGCTCCTGATTGCTTTGTCCCTGGACCGAGTGACAACTTCAGAGCTGGCCGTCTGTCTTCTGATAATAGGTGCTTTCTGAGGAATGGAGAAAAGTAGCAGTAGCATTAACAGCAGCGGGGGACTCAATTCCTAAAAAAGAAAGCCAACAAGCCCATGGATGCACTGTTTGTCACAGAGTCACAAGGCTCTACCCCTGGCCTATGGCCAGAGAACAAGGCCAAATAAAGCCTCATTTAAATTGCCTCGCATCGTGTCTGCAATGCTCGGGAAGTCTACTCAGTACGCCGCACTACATTTTTCCTCTTCAGTCTA
>NW_007726432.1:258052-259564 GCF_000696425.1 Galeopterus variegatus
CCGCCAGGGCCAGCCTTCCATGAGGGCAGAGTGGCCGATGGCATGTGGGAGTGATCTGAGCTAAGGAGTAGGGTCCCCAGCCCCAGACTCCTTCTTTCTTATTATTGGAAAAGCACATCATGCCTGTTACTTGATTAGTGCGTGCCCAGCCAACGTGAGCAACCGCAGCACCTCATTTGTGCAGGGATGTCAATCACACACACCACCGCAGCCCCCTAGGTGGCATGGCTTCCACAGCAGGAGCGCCCTGGTGCTGCGGGCTGCAGGGGTGGAAGCCGATGCTCAGGCAGGGAGAACCCGGGGGCCCCTGGACTGAAGCCTGCATGGCATGCACACCCCAAAGAGCTGCAGGCAGGAGTTTCTCAGTCACGGGTACACTTCCATTGATCAGGGCAGGGTGAAGACTTTCTGTAGGTTGGCTTTTAAATTCTTACTATAATAATAAAAGGTATCTTCAAAAAGTTCATGGAAAGATTTGTGTTTTTCTCCCTCTTTTTCTTTTTTCGGCTGCATGTAGGGGACTTTATTGAGGGTACAGGCCAAGGTAGGGCTCTGTAGGCCCCTCCCATTCTTCAGGGGTCTGTGATGGCAACTATGTCAAGGAAGGGAGATTCTTGGTATGTTGGGGGACGGAGTTGGAGCAGAGACTCCCCAGCAGCTAAAGGTCTCTCTTTTCCTCTCATGTTCTCCCTGGGGTTGGTGGTCCTGGGGGCTTTTACTCCTTTCAGGACATGTGGACCATTAGGTCCACCACCCTGCTGCTGTAGCCAAATTCATTGTCATACCAGAAAATGAGCATGACAATGTGGTCATTGAGGAAAATGCCAGCCCCATTTTCAAAGGTGGAAGAGTGCACGTCACTGTGAAAGTCACTGGAGACACCCAGTGGCGTAGCACTATGGGTATCCCTCCGATGCCTTCTTCACCACCTTCTTGGTGTGTTCATATTTGGCAGCTTTCTCCAGAGGGCAGGTCAGACCCGTGACACATGTTAGCATGGGGACGTGGAAGACCATGCAGGTGAGCTTCCCATTCTGCTCAGGGCTGACCTTGCCACAGACTTGGCAGTGCTGATAGATGCAGGGATGGTGTTCTGGAAATCACCAGGCCCGTTGTGCCAGTTTCCCAGAGGGGCCATCCACAGCCTTCTGGGCGACAGTGATGGTGTGGAATGTGGTCATAAGTCCCTCCCTGATGCCGTAGTTGTAACGAATGACCCTGGCCAGGAGGCTAAGTGGTGGTGGTAGAGGAGGCACTGCTGATGATCGTGTGGGTGTTTTTGTAGGGTTTCGTGGTTCACACTCATCACAAACATAAGGGCACCAGCAAAAGGGGCAGAGATGATGACTTTTCTGGGTCCACCCCTCAAGTGAGCCCCAGCCTTCTGCAAGACAGCAAACACACCACTGGACTCCACTGCTGTTATTCAGCACCAGCATCACCCCGTTCGGTGTTGGCAGGATCTCGCTCCCGGAAGATGGAGATGACCTTTCCATTGATGACAAGCTTCCT
>NW_007726432.1:260511-286101 GCF_000696425.1 Galeopterus variegatus
TTTCTCTTAATTCTATTTTTCCACGAACTTTTTGGAGTACCCTCACATTCTGTAACAGCTCCTATTTGTATATTCATTTAACAAAGTCCTATCTGTACTTTTTTTTTTTCCTTTTTGTCTTTTTTCGTGACCGGCAACGGGATCGCAACCCTCGGTGTCACGCCCGCACCGCGCTCAACCAGTGAGCGGACTGGTCTCATATGGGATCCGAACCCGCGGCGAGAGCGCCGCCGTGCTCCCAAGCACCACACTCTACCGAGTGCGCCACCGGGCCGGCCCCTATCTGTACTTTTCTATGTCGCTTACAGCTTCTTTCTTTCCTTCTCTTTCTCTTCCTCCTTCCTCTCTCTGCCTCTCTCTCTCTCTCTCTCTCTATCTATCTCTTTTACAAAGGCAGAAGAGATAATATTCTCAGAGAACTTAGGACTGAGACTCTGCTTGTCTGGAGCGTTGGTCGGGTGGGGTTTCCTGAGTCAGTGTTCCGTGCATCCAGGTTGCAATGGGTCCTCTCTCTACAGTTGTTCTCTACTGTTCTCTTCTGTTTTCCCCTTCACTCTTCTCCTTACCTTTGTTTTTAACCTGACTTGAAACAGTTTGGGGATAACCTCATGTTTTCCACTCTCCATGTGTCAAGGCGTGCAGGTGTTTCCAAGTCACCAAAGCCAGCACCAAAGCTGCTGGGAAGTGCTCTTCTCCCAGCCTTTTGGGACGTGGCTCCCACCACACCCCTCCTCAGTGCCTTCTCTGCTCCTCTGCGGGGAGCTGCATTATCACGCAGCTCGGGTGGCATCTGCCTGCTTCGTGGGCCATCACAGGCAGCTACTGCCTTTACTGTGTCCCTTACAACCTCTTGTGATTTTTGTAAATGGCTGTGCAGCATATTTTAAACATATACCGTTGCGTTCTTTCTTAAAGTCAACTGGATCTGATTTTGCAAAAAAAGTCTCCAACTATCTGCTAAATTTTGAATAATCCAAAAACCATTCTTTCCTCTGGAGGGCTTTCTCCTCTCCTGCGGGTGCGATAGTACTGTGCACTAACATTCTCGGGATGCTCGCTGTGTCTTTGGCAGTCTACTTAAGCACTTCACTGTCAGGATAGCTGATAAATGATCGCTCACTTAATTCTCACAGGAGTCCTATGAGGTAGGTCCTGTTATTTCTCCGGCGAGTGGAGGAAGGCCCAGAGAGTCTAGGTGACTTGCCCACCACTGCGGGCTGTGAGTGGGAAAGGAAAACACAGACCAGGGTCCCACTGAGTGGAGGGAGATGGAACTTGGAAGGTACTTTTTCTTTCTTTCTCACTTTGTTCATACAGTAGAGAAAATATCTACTGCTTGTAGATATTTAGCTCCTCTATGTCTTGGGAGAGCTGAGGAGAGCTAGACCAAGCATCACTGCCCAACCTTGACCTTTACTTGACCTCCAGGGAAAGCAGAGCAGCTCAAAGAAGACACGGGTTGAAGAGCTTCCACCCAGAAAGAGCCCCCCAGTCTCCCTATGATGGAACATCTTTGGCGTTTAATTCAAGCGTAAGGACTATCCTATTTTCCTCAGATACTGTCTTATTACCCAGGCCAGGTTGTTTGTTGCCCATGTTATTTTTAGACCAACTTTGTAACAACAAAAATGACAAAATTGTGAAAAATTCAGCCAAGTGCTGGGTTGGACCTTTTTTTCTTGTTTACATAATGTCCAATAAAATCAAATCTAATTTTTACAGAATGAGTTGGGCCCAAGTTCTTCTATAAAAATAGATTTTCAGAGAAAATGGGAAATTGACAATTTCCCCAAGAATTTTATGTGAAGTAGTACTCTCTTCTATTTGAATAATGACAAGAGATTAGGCATTCCTGTATTCTTTATTTTTCCCTTTATTAATGAATTAGGATACACAATTGATTTAAAATTAAATAAAACTCTCATAAGCATCACTCACGTCTTCATTACCAGTCACTTGCACTTTGTAAAACTGGATTTCCATTTCAATAGCTTCATGTCAAAATGGGAGTTGACTGAGGCTGTTGGGAGCCCAGCTGGGAAGCAGCTTGACCCGGCCAGCCTGCAGCCAGGGCAGCGGGGCAGGCAGCTGCAACGGGCCGAGCCAGACGGTGGCAGTGGCTGGTGGGCAAGCGTGACACAGAGGGCCATGACCAGCTGGACCAGGGTCATGCACCCAGGTGACTCCTTGTTGAACGGCTCCTGAGAGATTTCCTCTCATGACACTGGCTTCTTGAACTGACCCACACACCCATCAGCTGGTGTTCAAGGAGTCTTCCTTTGTACCCCAGGTGACCATCTGTGGGACTTCTCCCACATATCTTCTGGGCCCCCGTCCAGATTCTCAGGGAATCCTCTGGACATCTGAAACCATGGACATAGTTTCTTCCCTCATCAGGAAGTTTGGGAATTCTTTCTAAGGTAGAAGACAGAAGCCTGGGCTCCGACTAGGACTCTGGGATAATCATTTTAAGGAATTTTGGTCTTGTGATTTACTAGTTGCCTTGAAAATGTGGGAATACAGTGTTACACAATTAATTTTTTTCTTTTCTAATTCTGATGCTGTTTTCAAGAAGTGACAGATTTCAGAATAACTAAATAATTTCTAGTGTCGCCTTTTTCTCCCAATATTAGTATCACATGTGAAACCTGGTATTTTGAGACTTTCTATCACCCATCTGGTCCTCTAGGAATCTAAAAAGTGCATGTACTTAAACAGGAAAAAAGAAAGAGAGAGAAAGAAAGAAAAAGAATGTTTTAAAGTATACACTTGTGTCCATTTTGCCAAAACATTTTCTGGTATTATCAGCAGGACATAATTAACTAAGCATTATTATCTAGTCTTAACTTAGGAAATAAGTTAAATAGGTTAGTATAATTGATGTCTTCACACATTGCTTAGATTTGCAATTGATTCCTGCGTTCTTTGCTATCGACCATTGGGAAGTCTGAAGTGAAACCACATTTAAACTGGAGTAAGGTAAACCTGAGTGGTTACACAGCTGGCAGAAAGGGAAATCCTCGTTCTTGCTTGGTTAGAGTTGATCTTAGCTTCTCCTGGTCTGCTTGTGTACCACCATTAGGTCATAGAGCATCATGCAATCAATCACAATGGGCCCAGATCATCCCTGGGATAGCAGTGCCAGTGGGAGAGTCTTCAGCTGCTCCTCTCTTCTTGGACTGGTGGTCACAGGCTCTTAAAAGGTCGCTCCAGGCTTTCTTCTACAAGTCTGTGTTTCTAACTGTTGAGGAATGATTGTGCTTTCTCATCCTCTTACCCAGGGCCATGTTCTGAATGAACAAACTATTTCTGCAGGGCATTTTATCAGCTGTGATTGAACTTTAGGTATTTCTATAACATTATCAAAGTTTTACCATACTGTAAACCCATGTAAGGACATAGTTCTGAATCTGGTTTTGTTTTTCTTTCTCTATCTCAACTTTAATTCTAGAGATGCTCTAGTTCCAAAGCATATTCATCAATGTAAACCCATGTAAGGACATAGTTCTGAATCTGGTTTTGTTTTTCTTTCTCTATCTCAACTTGAATTCTAGAGATGCTCTAGTTCCAAAGCATATTCATCAATGACAGTCCCAGAAAGTGAACTGTAGGCAGGTAACCACCTACATGTATGGGTACTCATGCATGTTGCTGCAAAGATCCTGAATAAAATATTAGCAAGTAGAAACAGCACTGTATTTTTTTTTTGTAAAGACCAAGTGGAGTTGAGTCTAGAATGCAATAATAGCTCAATATTAAGAAATCTGTTCATATAATTTACCACTTTAATAAATTAATTGACAATCATTTGTTGACCTGAATAAATGCTGAAATGTGTCTTAATAAAGATAATATCCAGTCCTGATTTTTAAAAACCTTCCTATAACAGGTCTAGATCTATACATCCTTGACACGGTAACACCACGTGCAGGCACATGCACACATGCACACACATGCACACCTCATATGTTCATTCCACTGTTGGTATCATAGTGTCATATTTTGCAGTAAAACCCTATCAGAAAAGCGTTTCTGTTAAAGTGAATAGCAAATCGAGGGTCTCTGTTATCACCAACAGTATTTTAAATTGTTCCAGAAGTGCTAGTCAAAGGAATTAAAATAACAAAATGAGAGGTATGAAGAGTGGAAAGAAGGAAACAAAATTTTCATTACCTATCTGCTGATAATATGATACGATCGCACACAAGAATTAAATCACGCATTAGCTAAAAGCAGGTGAACTTGGTGGCCAGTAACTAAAATGGTAATGATGAGAGCTTTTTATCATACAAACGTAAGGCAGAGGGAAAGGGGAGGCAACATCCTGTTTGTTTTCTTCCTCTGAGTGCAGGAGGACACCACTGAAGGGCGTGACTTAATGGACTGCTGAGAAAACTGACTCAGCTAACTACACAGAGAGAATGGGTTGTAGGAAGTATGGGTGGAAACATAATCTGTGGCCCAGGACAGAGGAGGCTGCAGTGGGGCAGTGACCAGGAAACACGCATAGGTTCGCCATAAATTTCAGATGCAGGAAGGACTTCCAGCACTTCCTAACAGACTGATGCAGAGAGTGAGTCTGAGAAGTTCAAAGATTCCACTCACAGTAGAAAAACAAACAAAAACATGAAATGCCTAAGAATAAATTACACAGGAAATGTCCAAAACCTGACAGTCCCAGAAAGTGAACTGTAGGCAGGTAACCACCTACATGTATGGGTACTCATGCATGTTGCTGCAAAGATCCTGAATAAAATATTAGCAAGTAGAAACAGCACTGTATTTTTTTTTTTAAAGACCAAGTGGAGTTGAGTCTAGAATGCAATAATAGCTCAATATTAAGAAATCTGTTCATATAATTTACCACTTTAATAAATTAATTGACAATCATTTGTTGACCTGAATAAATGCTGAAATGTGTCTTAATAAAGATAATATCCAGTCCTGATTTTTAAAAACCTTCCTATAACAGGTCTAGATCTATACATCCTTGACACGGTAACACCACGTGCAGGCACATGCACACATGCACACACATGCACACCTCATACGTTCATTCCACTGTTGGTATCATAGTGTCATGTTTTGCAGTAAAACCCTATCAGAAAAGCGTTTCTGTTAAAGTGAATAGCAAATCGAGGGTCTCTGTTATCACCAACAGTATTTTAAATTGTTCCAGAAGTGCTAGTCAAAGGAATTAAAATAACAAAATGAGAGGTATGAAGAGTGGAAAGAAGGAAACAAAATTTTCATTACCTATCTGCTGATAATATGATACGATCACACACAAGAATTAAATCACGCCTTAGCTAAAAGCAGGTGAACTTGGTGGCCAGTAACTAAAATGGTAATGATGAGGGCTTTTTATCATACAAACGTAAGGCAGAGGGAAAGGGGAGGCAACATCCTGTTTGTTTTCTTCCTCTGAGTGCAGGAGGACACCACTGAAGGGCGTGACTTAATGGACTGCTGAGAAAACTGACTCAGCTAACTACACAGAGAGAATGGGTTGTAGGAAGTATGGGTGGAAACATAATCTGTGGCCCAGGACAGAGGAGGCTGCAGTGGGGCAGTGACCAGGAAACACGCATAGGTTCGCCATAAATTTCAGATGCAGGAAGGACTTCCAGCACTTCCTAACAGACTGATGCAGAGAGTGAGTCTGAGAAGTTCAAAGATTCCACTCACAGTAGAAAAACAAACAAAAACATGAAATGCCTAAGAATAAATTACACAGGAAATGTCCAAAACCTATGTGAAGAAAACTAGAAAAATCCGCTAAAAAAAAAAAAGAAGGAAAAAAGATTTGCATAATGGAAAAACTACCTTGCTCTTACAGAGCAAATATGGATTGTTTGAAGGTCGGTCCCTCCCAACGCGATCCCAGCACAACTGTCTTGTTTATTTTTTATTTTTTTATTGCAACATAGTTGATTGTACATATCTGTGGGGTACAGAGTTAAATATCGATACCTGTGTGCAATGTGTGATAATTAACATAGTCAACATTTCACAATGTAATCATTTTGCATGGCCCTTTACCAATTTCTCCCAACCTTCTCTTTTAACATGACAAAACTGATACCAAGTTTCATCTGGAAGAATGAACGTTATTTGGGATTAGACAGAACTATCCTGAAGAAACAAAAAAATGGGCAACAGCAGAAAACAGTCTCTTCCAGCTACTAAAATGTAAAATAAAGCTACGGTAATGAAAGCGGGAAGACCTTGCGCAGAGAGAGGAAAAGACAAGCAGATGAATAGATCCAGCGGACAGTCCAGAAATAGACCCAAGTACATAGAGACCCATTTTCTGTATTATAAAAAGTGGCTTGTCCATTCAGAAAGGTTAGATTATTACATACAAATTGTTGGGCTAGTTTAGTAGTGCTTCAAAAAAATAAAGCTAGATTACGGGCCAGCCTGGTGGCGCACTGGAGAGTGCGCTGCTTGGGAGCGCGGCGGCGCTCCCGCCTAGGGTTCGGATCCCATGTGGAGACCGGTTCCCGCTCACTGGCTGAGCGCGGTGTGGGCGCGATACCAAGGGTTGCGATCCCGTTGCCGGTCAGTAAAAAAAGACAAAAAGGAAAAATAAATAAATAAAGCTAGATTACTATTTCACCCCCAACCAAAATAAATTCAAATGGGTCAAATACATAAAGGAAAAAAGTGATTATTCTTGTAATCTTGGAGTGAGGAAGGCCCTCCTATGCACAAATCAAAAATTATAAACCATGTGAAGAACGATTGCCAGCTTGAGCTACATGAAAACAGAAAATTGTTTGTATGCCAGAGAAGCAAACAAGCAAACAAAAACCTCAAAGTTAAAATATAATTGAACTCATCAAGTTCTGGGGTTTAAATCCCATCTGTTTGTTTGTGACTTCTAAAGGTGATCTCCAGCCAAATATTTCCATGTTGTTGTGGGTTGAATTGTGTCCTCTCATAAGATATGTTCAAGTCCTAACCCCCAGAACTTGAGAATGTGACCATATTTAGAAATACGGTCTTTGCAGATGTAATCAAGTTAAGACGTGGTCATAGTGGATTAGGGCGGGCCCTCATCCAACGACAAATGTTCTTATAAGAAGAGAAAAATTTGGACACAGAGGGAAGATGGCCATGAGAAAAGAAAGCAGAAATTGGAGTAATGAAGCTACAAGCTAAAAAACGCTGGGGATTGCTGGAAGCCACCAGAAGCTAGGAGAGAGGCATGGAACAAACTCCCCTCAGAACCTCAGAGGCATGGCCTTGTTGACACCTTGATTTTGAACTTTGGCTTTCAGAGCTGTAAGGGAATGCATTTTCTGTTGTTTTAAGCTAACTAGTTTGTGGTAATTTGTTGCAGCAACCTCAGGAAACTTACACACATGTTAATGTCTAATAGGCATATTGCATTTAACTTTGTTAAAACAAAACTCTTCTCCAGTTACATATCAATATATATATATATAAATAAAATCTGACAGAAGGTACCTCAAACAGTTGCAGTAGTGAACTCTGGAGGGTAACAGTAAAGGGGACTTGGGCTTTATACATATTTGCATGGTCTGACTATTTCACAAGCTGCCTGCGTGACTCTTGCAATAGAATGAGATTTTAAAAGGAAGAAAATAAATACTAAGTCTGTCACGATGCTATGAGTGGAATCCAACAAATTTAATTGTGTAAAATGAAAGGTCATGTGACTGGAGGGTGAACCCGCCGGGCTGGACATGAGCAGCCAGCAGCTGAGGGTTCCAGGTGCGCAGCTGCTCACTTCCGAATCCACCTTGGTCCTAGCTGGGCCTTGTTGTTGTGATGGTGGTTGTCTGTCCGGCTTAGATATCCATGGAGTTGATTTTTGGTCTTGGGGCAGGCTAGGATTCCAGGGATAACAGCTCTGTTTCTGGAGCCTTCCAGTTTGTTAGCAGCTGCTTCATGGCCCAACTGGGGAGACTGGCCTGAGAAATTCTGCAAAGCCAGGGCCCCAGCCTCTGCCTCTCTCCTCCCAAAATTGCATTGCCAGCCACTGCCCACCTGCCTGGCTCCCCATCTCCTCCATGCCCATCTTTCACAGAGGCACCACAGCCTTAAGAGCTTCAGCCAATCCCCTTTGAGAACCTGGAATGCATAAAGGACAGGGACTGATAACCAATCTTGGAATACATCTGTTTGCCTTTCTACAGTGGGTACTAAGGAAGTGTGTGGGTCGTGTTATCTACAGTCAGTCCTCCCCCTCTGTGGGTGCCATATCTGTGGATTCAACCAACTGTAGATTGAAAATATTTGGAAAAAAAATTGCATCTGTACTGAACATGTTCAGACATTTTTTCTTGTCAGTATTCCCTAAACAATACAGTATAACAACAATTTACATAGCATCATTAAATAGTTTTATTAATAATGTGTTAGATATTATAAGTAATCTAGAGATTATTTAAAGTATACAGGACAGGGCCAGCTGGTTATCACAGTTGGTTAGAGCATGGTGCTGATAACACCAAGTTCCAGGGTCCGATCCCTGTACTGACCAGCCACCAAAAATATAGAATAAATTATACAGGAGGATGTGCATAGGTTATATGCAAATACTATACCATTTTATTTTTTATTATTTTTTTTCCTTTTTGTCTTTTTTACTGACCGGTAACAGGATCGCAACCCTCGGTGTCACGCCCGTACCGGAGACCGGCAACGGGATCGCAACCCTCGGTGTTGCGCCCACACCACACTCAGCCAGTGAGCGGGAACTGGTCTCCACATGGGATCCGAACCCTCGGCGGGAGCGCCGCCGTGCTCCCAAGCGGCGCACTCTCCAGTGCGCCACCGGGCTGGCCCAATACTATACCATTTTACATAAGCGACTGGAGCTTCTGTGGACTATCCATGGGAGGTTCTGGACATCCCCCACGGACACCAAGGGATCATTGTATCATACCACAGCTTGGATCAGGAACACTGTAAAACAATAATAAGTGTTATCATATCCTACGTATTCTAAGTCCATTCCTAATGGTTTCATATTCCTGTTTTAGTTCACTTTTCACAGATTATTGGTTATTAACTGGATTAGTTCCACTGTATTGCCTTTTGCCCTGTATGCTCATCAGTACTTGATTTCTTGGTCAATTTTTGTGTATACTTACAAACTCCTGCTTCCAGGATTTTTTGCTTTACCTATTTCAATCCTGCTTTCTGCACACCTTGCAGTGGTCCTGCCAGTGACATCTGCTGGGCTACACAAATTAGCTCAGATGGACTAAAGGTGTATAATGTGATCCCCTAAGTAAGTGGCCATCCAGCAGTCCCTGATATGGTCTGAATGTTTGTCCGAAGCTCATGTGGGAGCTTGGTCCCCAACATGGCAGTGTTGAAAAGTGGGACCTTCAGCTATCCCACTGCTGGGAATATACCCAAAGGAATGGAAGTCATCAAGTCGAAGGTATACCTGTTCCCCAATGTTCATTGCAGCACTCTTCACAATAGCCAAGAGCTGGAATCAGCCCAAATGTCCATCATCGGATGAGTGGATACGGAAAATGTGGTATATCTACACAATGGAATACTACTCAGCTATAAAAAAGAATGAAATACTGCCATTTGCAACAACATGGATGGGCCTTGAGAGAATAACAAAAAGTGAAACGAGTCAGGCAGAGAAAAAGAAATACCACATGTTCTCACTTATTGGTGGGAGCTAAAAATAAATAAATAAATTCACTCTCTCACACACACACACACAAAACTGGGGGGAGGGGGAAGAAGATATAACAACTATACCTTTTTGAAGTTGTTACAACAAGCAAACAGAAAGGACATTCTTGGGGGGGAGGGGAGAGAGGGAGGAGGGAGGGAGGTGTCGGTGATGGGCCATAATAATCATATACAGTGTATATTTCCAAAATAAAAATTTAATGAAAAAAAAAAAAGAAAAGTGGGGCCTTTAGGAGGTGACTGGATCATGAGGGTCTTGTCCTCATGAATGGATTAACCCATTAATGCATTAGTGGATTAATGGGTTATCGTGGGTGTGAAGTGGTGGCTTTATAAGGAGAGCACATGAAAATGCTCTTGCCATTCTTGCCACATGATTTCCTGTGTCACCATGGGACCCTGTAAGAGTCCCCACCAAGAAGAAAGCCCTCACCAGATATGCCCCTGGACCTTGGACTTCCCAGCCTCCAAAACTGTAAGAAATAAATTTAATTTCTTTACGAATTACCCAGTCGCAGGTATGCTGTTACAAGTAAGAGAAAATGGACTAATACAGTTCCTCAACAGCAACGGAGAAAAGGGTGTCCCTTTATTATGCCACCTTGGGCTGCTTAAAATGTGGACAATTCCAGTTGCTAACAACTCGCCCTTCTTCTAATGGAAATATCAGCATTGTAAAGCTTTGAAATGCTTCAGCCCCCTCCCGCACAGTACCCCACACCACCCTATTTCATACACCAGGCCTTCTAGAATCTTCCCCATCCCAGAAAGTTAAGGCCATCCCATAGCTCTGAGGCCGAATCCTCCCTACCACTTTCAATCATCCCAACTCACTGCAGCCTTTCCTACAGCAAGAGGAACTTGCCGGCCCTTCACCAGACCAATGTGAGTATCCACACAGTCGGAACCTTCTTAATGTAGCTGATCTAGGTACAAGCCAAAGCACGAAAATCCCACCTTGCCTCGAGAATCTGCAGAGCCCCTTCATCCTCCACAAACAAACGTTTTTCTAACAGAAAGGTTATAGGAAGGAGAGGCTGGATTTATTAACAGTCTCCTTGGCCTGCTGCTGCCTGACTTCCTTTGGGCTCACCAGACAATGTTTAGGCGCCAGACACATATGCATGGTGCCATTCGCGTGTCTGTGTTAAAGTTGACTTAATTAGAAGAGTTTACCTCAAATAGATGCTTAAGTGAGTTCTCTCGGCGGTGTAACATTTTTGTCTACTGCCTATCGTGGTGTCTTGTTGCTGAAAAAGAACAGAACGTATGAGGCATGCTGCAGCTCTGAAGTCATGTTTACATGCATTGATGTGTGGCAGGAAAAGAAAATGGGGCTGGGGTCGAGTGAACTCCTGTAGGATAAATAGAGATAAATAATTCAGATTCTCATTATAATAGAGGCATATAGCTCGGGTGCATGGGAGCGCCCTGCCTTTGTGCGAATTGGTATGCGGCGGCTGTTCAGAAGCCATAGCGTGTAATCTAGCATTAATATTAACATAAATCAGAGGCAGGAATTAGCAATATTTCTAAAGTCTTATAGGATAACTGAATTCACACTATATAGTTCAGTCCTCCTGGGCATTTTAGTGATCGCGTAATAGAAATGTTAAGGTAGTTGAGATATTCTTCATATTGCTCTGTGAAAGGATATTTAACACAATGTCTTTAGTAGACACTTTTGATAGAATGCATTGAACAAAAAGAAATATGCCTATTTTGGTAATATGGGTATGTTTCATTAGCTCAGCCTGCAGCGATATGACATTACATTCTAAAAGGAATACAATTAATAACAATGAGAGATTTTTAGCTCTCAGAGTGTAGCTGGAAGAGCAGGGTGCGGAGTCAGGGCAATTAAGCAGAGACACTGTATTACCTTTGTCTGCACACCCTCGACATCACCCTGTCTCAATGTGTTGAATAGTTATTTCTTTAGTGGAGAATTTGTAATTTATTTTGATGTTTCCTATAATTCAGACCACTATTATAAGAAATGGTTTTTTTCTCTCTCTTTTTTTTCAGGTAAGAAAAAATCTTTTAAAATAACTAGCTACTAGAAATTAACATTTCTTTGGATTGGAATAGCTTCCGTTTTTTTTCTATAAGCAAATAAATGACTTCAAGGGAGATGCACACAACTGTTGGGGATTAAACTCAGTGGAATCACCCTATTGGTGTGAGTAGAAAAGTATAAAACAACCCAGAAGCAGGTACAGTCCATGCATTATATGATAGCAATCCAGGGGAAAAACTTGTACTTTGAGACTATTAAAATAATCAGCCAGGGTATTATTTTATTCAGTGTTAACCTTTATGTTTTATGTTAAATGACAGTGAAGGTTTTGGAACACAGTGATTCCCCAGAGTCTCAGTAGCTGAGGTTTCTTTTATCTCTAAAGAGGTTTCATTCCATTCTGCAACGCTGAAGCTGCTCTCAGCTCCTTTTACTGGTCAGTTTTAATAGGCGCAACAAAAGATAAAATGTTTTGAAATATGAAACTCTGGTTTTTAAAAACAGACGATGAAGAAGCTCATTTAAAATCCCATTTCTGTGTGTCCCGTCTGCTTCAAGCTTTCGGAGTCATGGTTCTGTTTCGCAGGGGGAGGTTTCCGGTAATAGGTGGTGATGAGAGAGGGGAGAGAGAGAGAGAAAAATAGAAAGAGAGAGAGGGAGAGAAATAGAAAGAATCCCAGCAATTATTTCTGCTGCCCAGAATGTACCCTGACGGACTTTTCTTGGTGAACATCCAGTCTGTAAGCAGGTGTCTAGAAATGTTGCTGCTGAGTCTAAGCCTTGGGGGTTTTAATATGCAACTCCATTTCCACTCATGAGTAATGTATTAAAATTTTGTACCTAATAAATTCTTAATCTGAGAAGCTCCAGGTTACTTCTTACTTACACAATGACTTGGTTAATGTAACACTAACCTGGCCATGGCTCTGGCAGCCTCTTATTTTCTGTGCTGTTTTCCCAAGGCTTTCAAATGCAGGCAGCCCGACTGCCAACTCCCTGTGCCTGTGACCACTGCTTAGTTCCTGCATATATGCAGAAGCACACACCTCTTCAGACAATTAAACCACACCAAACTGCTCAGGGACTGGAGGCCTGTGAGTGCTATGTGAGCAGTCCCCCTCCCCTGCTAAGTATTATTGACAAATCCATCAAGGGCAGTGATGCATTGGTTTCCACCTTACCTAGAAGGACACTAGGGCAACGGTGACATGCTGTCACCGTGGTAACTGCGGCTGAAGGGAACAGCCTGTTAAGATAGGTGACCTCTGTTGGCAGTGTGCCTAGAGATGTAGCACTCGCCCGGCTGCCATGTCATGGGGACCCCAAGGAGCAGCCCGGTGCCCTCAAATTGATTCATTAGGCCCTAAACGTATCGATCGCTCCAATTTGCAGGAATTTATTATATTGATATTGGACTGATTAACATTTTGTGCCAGACTGGTTCGATATGTGCTTGTAACAGCTTTTAATGATTAATTGACTTTTATGATTCCATCTCAGGGCTGTCAGTGAGCTGTGAACTGTGGGCAGGCTTGCTCCTGGGCTCCGTCTCCAGTGGCACAGGGCAGTGATTGAATACCTAGGAAATTAGTGTCCTTGCTGTCTCATTTTATGAAAGATAAATGCTATGACATTTAATGCAGACCTTAATTTAGAATAGAACTAAGCAGATCATTTTGCAATTTAATCATAAACAGGTAAATATCAAAATTTGCTTAGCATTTTACAAGTTAAGCACACAGAAAACAGAGGCAATGTGGAGCAGGCAACTGGGGAGCTGGCAAAAAGCAAAATAAAATAATACGGCTGGAACTACACAGCATTTTAATAATCACGTAATTTATTAGGGCCAACACCCGAGCCCATTTTTCAGCCCAGAATACACTGCTCTCATTCACTCGGTGGTGAGCCGAGGGCGTGCCGCTTGGCACAAGCTGAAAAGTTAGCATTGACCTTCCCAGCCACAGGCAGTCCTGCAGTATTGCCTGGTGAGTCGAGGAAAGTACATTGACCGATTTGCCATAAAAGTAAATAGCAGAATAAGGGACAGGCTCTAGTTTGATATGTGCCTCTGATATGTAATAAGGCGAATATCACATTCAGCATGGTTCATGTGTTACCTAAAACAACCATAAACATTATGAAAAGACAGCAGGAGAAGATGAGATTTTATTGTGCTCGCTAACGACAGAGAGCGGAGCAGGAGGGCTGGGGCTGTCAGCTCGCACCTTCTCGCATTCATATTTAAAGCATATTTCCTTCCTTTCATTTTAATTAAAAGACTTAAGTTAGGGGGAAACTGTCTAAACATCGTGTCAAATTATTCATGTTTGTACATATAAGGAATAAAATGAAATGGTTCTCCTGCTTACAGTTCTTCTTTCTTCTTTACCATTCAGTGTCTTTCTTTCTGGTTGTGCAGAATAAGGACACCTTTATTTGACATGCACTTGGCAGTTGCCAATGTGTAACTTAACTGAAGGCTGTGTATATACTTTACGGCTGGAGTCTGAGATATGCTCAAACCAGAGCATTTTTATTTTATCCAGCCCGCCCGTGGTGAAAAGACACCAGAAACTCCATCTCGCTGCTTCTCCCGTTTCCCACAAAGGCCTAGGCTGTCTCCCCTGCTCAGCTCGTAGACCAGCGAGCTACCCTCATCTCCACTTATGTCTGGACCTGTGCATTCTTTTACCTGATGGAAAGCAGAGCGTAACTGGGCTCCTGGATCTCCTGGATCATGCGTCTCCACATAGACACACATGTACAGGCGGTCTTTGAACACACACATTTCACCTGTGTGGTCGGGAGCGCCTTTACCTTGCCATCTGTCCCTGCTCACGAGCTTTGCTTGGCATTGGTTGCTGTGGGCCATGTGTGGCATCCTGATCCCCCATTCAGTGCACAAAGCATAGACAGAACAAGAGCACTGGAAAACCTCAAAGTGCCTCTCTCCTGTTGGGAGATTGAGAAAGCACACACATAATTGCTTTCGTTGGATCACAATCCCGAACAGCAAAAGACGTTTTAAACATCTGCCCTTCCTTTCATTGGCTTTACGTCTTCTCTCTTTTTGGCTACTGTTCATTACTCTGCATTATATTCATTACCGAGAAATCTTTTCTAAGCCAATATTTTCATATGCCAAAGGATGACTTGGATTCAGTGTATTTAATATGATCCAGCCCCACACAAACCCACGATAGGCTATGACACACCACATATAGATAAATTCTATAAAGAGAGCTGTGCTTCATGCTTAAGCATCTGATTCTCTTCATTGTGCCAGAAATACCATAGCCCCAGGCATGGAGGAGGAACATGGGTCTCTTTCTGGATTTTCCCTCAAAAAGAAAGAATCTGGGTCATCCCAAAGCTCTGCTCTGGGCTCCCCCTGCTGAGCTGCAGAACGGAGTTTCGTGTGCACGTAAACACACCTGCCGAGCCACACACATGCACAGCCAGTACCACAGATCTGTCACCCGTGTGCTGGTACTGCCGATTCTCCTCCCTCAAGGAGGGGGTCATCCTTCTGAGGGTCTCATCAGCGTCACACGCGCACTGTGCTCCTCAAATCAGAATTCAGATTTCCTCGCTTGGCCAGAACCCACTGGATTCATCTCACCTGCATCCGTTCGGCCAGAAGAATTGCCAGGAGTCTCTGAACGCTCTCCAGCCTCCTTCCAATCACTGATCGAATCACTTTCTGTATCTATTTTATCTTCTGGTTCTGCTGTTAGATACCTGTTATACTATTGGTAGGAATTCCATGAAAAATTTAACAGGAAAAAAAAAATGTTGATTCCCCCGAGTGGACAACTGGAATACATTCTCTCCTTATCCTGTGGGTATTAGTCTTCAAAATGCTTACCTTTTAGGGAGCATTTTAACATTGTCAGAGAAAGGTACAAAAACGGTGGGAAGTGGTCTTTTTCTCCATCTCGCACCTAAGGAAAATATTCCAAAGATCAAGTGAAAAAATTTAGTTTCGACAGAAAAAAAAAAACTCATCGTTTTATAGAGCCAAGCAGATACAGCTCACTACAATAACTAGTCCTGGAGGAAGAGAACTTGACAGCACCATTTGTCAACCAAAGTTTATCCTAGATTCACCTAGTAATTGGGGTGACCATCAGTATTTGCTAATTCACTTTAACCAGTGGAAAAACAAACTTTTTTTTGTCTTTTTTACTGACCGGTAACGGGATCGCAACCCTCAGTGTCACGCCTGTACCAGGGACCGGCAACGGGATCGCGACCCTTGGTGTTGCGCCCGCACCGCGCTCAGCCAGTGAGCGGGAACCGGTCTCCACATGGGATCTGAACCCTCGGCGGGAGCGCCGCCGCGCTCCCAAGCGGTGCACTCTCCAGTGCGCCACCGGGCCGGCCAATTTAGTTTTTTATTTTTAAAAATGCTTGCTCTTGTACATTTTGTTAGTAAAACCTGCACAAGGACCACTATGGTGGGCTTTATCTCATAGTCACAAAATATGTGAATGATCTTATCATTAAACTACTTACACATAATAGAAATTTAGTACCAAATATTTTACATTTTTGATACTAGAATTTCTATTATATATTGAAACTTTATATAACAATTACTTCCTTTAAAATTGACGGCACAATCCATCACACTGGTTTAAGGATTTGGTTTTTACTTCATTCTGTAATCATATTTGTATGTCTCCAATCTAAACAACATCCCCGGCAAAAGGTACCTTCACTTAGACTTAGTTCATTCGTGCTGCTATAACAAAGTACCGCAGACTGGGTGACTTATAAACAACAGAAATTTATTTCTCCTCATTCTGGATGCTGGAAGTCCAAGGTCAGGGTGCACACTTGGTCAGGTTCTGGTGAGATCCTTCTTCCAGGTTGCAAACAGCCAGCTTCTCATTGCAGCCTCATATGTTGGAAAGAGAGAGAGCTAGCTCCCTGGTCTCTTCTCACACAGGCCCTAATCCCATTTATGAAGGCTCCACCCTTGTGACTAATCACCTCCCAAAGACCCCACCTCCAAATGCCATTACACTGGGGATTACATTTCAACACATGAATTTTAGGGGTACACAAACATTCAGTCCATAACATTCAGGAAAACATATTTTTTCTCAGCTATTTCAGTAGCCACATGAGCTGGGATTTTAAACCTAGGCAAGTCTATCTCTCTATCTATGTTCATAAGGCCTCAGAAAGGAAACCTTTATCGGCTTCCATGTTTGGTCTTTGAAGGAATACTGAAATGTCGGTACACATCTGGTGTTTCTGAATATATAAATATTGGTCGAAATGCAAAACAAAACATCTAGTTTGAGACGATGTCTCACTTTCTATCTAAGTGTTTCAGTGGTGTGCAGACAAAAAGACCACTCCTGAGTCACCCCTGCCCGATTCTCTGTTCCTGTCTAGCACCAATTGTTCCTCTGCCTGAACCCAGGTGGCACGTGTGTTGGCCCCAAGGCAGGCCCAGCCCGTTCCAGCTGGGGCAGTCCTGTGCCTTTCAGTGTGCCTTGCTCACCACCAAGAGGGCTGTGAGCCGACAGGCAGTGCTTCTAGGGCTTGGTCTGGGGGGCCATGTGGTGGCCGGTCCCCTCAGCTCCCCTCTGTCCTCCTCTCCCTGTTCCGGGTGGGAAGGTAACAAAAGGTAAGCGAGGGGAGCCCCTTTTCCTCTCTGCCAAAATGAACAATTCCTGAGCACCTGCCAAGTTTGGGGAGCAGAGGCCCAGCTTCCCAGTTCTGGGTGGAGGAGCTTCTAGCAGCTTCTGTAGGAATCAAGACTCAGTACAATGGAGGATCTGGGTTTTCATCCCGACTCTTGGTAGCTGTGTGATCTTGGCAGCTCACCTTCCATTGCTGGCTTCGTTTTCTTCAGCTATAAAGCGAGGTCCTTTCAACTCTAAAGTGCAATGCCACCCTTGTCATCTCATTCCTGCTCTGGTACTTAATGCCCCTTCTCCCCCAACACACATTGTGCCTCTAGTTCAGGGTCATTTGACATTTTGGAATAAGTAGCTGGGACTTTAATGGCAAGCTTGTAAGGAGAGGGAGGAAACAGGGATATCTAGGGCAGGGACTCATAAGTGCAATGTGGGCCCTGAGGAACGGTGGCCAGCACTCAGAGTCCAAGGTACCTGATGCCTGAGGACCAGTCTGTGCTCACGCCCATGTCCAGGGGCCTGACCTGTGGTCCGGGCGAAGCATCCCATCCCACAGATGAAGGCAACGCGTGTGGTCAGGTTCGAGACCGTCATTACTACACACAAGTCCGTCTTAGTTAAACTGGCCTGTCCAGGGGATTCCGGGCACAGAGATCAGCAAAAGGGCTTCACTCAACTTCAAGGAGGTGGCAGAGGGAGTGGAGTACCACGAGGAACTGGAGCAGAGGGATGGTCTCGGCTATAATCCAGGCTCCAGGACAGGTGATTCAGTGACACGATCTTAGCATTTCCCAAGGTGTGCTCTGTGTGCCACTGATGGATGAGGTGATTTAAAACACAACACAAAACAAAAAACCTAAGTAAAATACAAAAGTATGGGAAAATAATGCAGGTGTTATGTAATGGACTGAGCTTTGAAAGATACTGCACGGTCTCACGGATTCTTCACCACAAGCTGCTGGGGCCTGGGGGATCTTTGGCTTAGGATCCTCTGTGGCTCTTCAGCCCAGCTGGAATCTAACCCTGGCCTGGCCTCAAGTGCTCATCCTCTGGACTGTGCCAAGCTGCCAGTGTGTGAGGTAACCGGGACCATCACTCTCACCAGACATGGGGCTGAGGCAGCAGGATGAATGCAGGGACCTCTACCCAGCCAGGTACGGGTCTAGCTGGCATCGGGATGCAGGAGGGTTGAGCGGCATGAGTGCTTCGGGCCGCCCTGGTGTGGGGAAGCGGTGCCTGGTGCATACCCTGACATCCATTCCTGCCTTAATCCTGGGCGCGGGACTCCAGTCTCTGCTTTCCACTCCTGCTCCCTGCTGCGCAGGCTTTTTCAATGCTGACAGCCCATCTGCCTAGCCCCTCTGTGCTGAAAGCCATCCACCTGCCAGCTGGTCAGAGCTGGCCCTCCTGTACACTGTTCTAGAAGCTTCCTAGAGAGTCATCCATACTCCCCAAGGCTACCTAGCCTTTAGCTCCATGGCCTCCAGGTCAGACATTTCATTGTCTGATGACGCCCATTCCCGACACAGCAAACCCTATGTGGTTACAAAAATGCTCAAAACTCCCAAATGAACAAGCTTTCTCCCCAACATTTTTATCCAGTGGACCCACCCATGACCTCTGAGGTTAAAAAGAAAAACCGGGTTGTGGGAAGTGGAAACTAACATAAATAGTGTCAGGAGAAGGGTGGCAGAATTCTCATCTGGATCTGCTTGTCTCTTGAGGCTCTTCTGGTTTTCCCTGTGTTTGGATGTCTGGGAACAAATTCTTCAAATTGCATGTTAATTTCCAGATCTGTGGCTCCCCCAGTATCAGATGTTTTCAGGAAATACTACAGTTATAATTTCTAGATTAATAAAACTGGAGACAATGTTGACCCCGTAGACATAATTTACTGTACTTTTTGGAAAGCTTCTGAAGAAGCCCCTCCCAAAAGGCTATTAAGGAAAATAAATCACCATAAGGCAGAGAGCAAAATCCTGTAAACTACAGCATCTAAAGGAGCTGAACCAAGTGAAGAGATTCACAGTGACCTGGTTGTATTTTGTTGTTTACCTAAACTACACGGGCAATCGGTAGTGAAGATTTATTTTTTAAAAATACCCCTCGAGTCTCCATCAAGTCTGCTTGACTTTGAAATTGTCAGACCCTGTAAAGAAATACACAAAGCAGGGGCTTGGTACAAAAAGGTGCGGCTGCGTGTGAAGTGTGGAAGATGCTCGAGGGAATGGGGCCAGGGAGAAAACACACACAGACAGTCTAATACGCCCCAGTCGGGGCTGCTAGGTCTAACTTATTAGGAATTTTTGTAAAGCTCTAGATAAAGTCCCTCAGGAAAATAGCACATTTAAGGGAAAAGACCAGCACATGCACAGAAAAAAGAAAACTCCAAGCCTGCAAACAGACTGAGCAGCTCCAGGGGGAGCAGGGGGTCCCCTGATTCTTCACACCCCTGTGGGTGGGGGAGCGAGGCTGAGGCTGTCTCCAGGACAACCCAGGAAAAGGGCTGCTCCCCTTAGTCTGTCCACCAGCGCAAGGTTGTTTGGAACGATGTCCATGCAGATCTTTTACAGTCTGCTTTTCACTGAAATGGCCAGATGTCCCCTCAGAAGGACTCTTATTATCTATCTGAGGGGCACAGCCCAGCTCCTTGGGGCACCTGTGTCAGGAGGCAATGGAGCCAAGAGGTGGACTATCTCCTTTACCTCGCCCGTGGTGGGTGCAGACCTGGTGTGTGGCCAGTGCAGCGTGAGGGGAGGAAGAGGGGACATGGGCTGGCAGGAGCAGACTGGACCCACTCTGTGACCAGTGAGCTCACCGGAACTCCGCATCTTGTTTTTACCGCCTATAAATGGAAATTCTTGGCTGTGTATCTTACAGGGATCATGGAGAAAAAATAAATTGATCTTTTCCTGTAAGAATATGAGAGTAGTTTTAAAAGTTTGATTAAAGCAATGTGTCACTATGGTAAATGCAGAGAAGGGCAATTCTAAGTAGAATTATTGATTTAATAGTAATAATGCCTAACATTTGTCAAGCACTTGCTGTGTGCCAGGTATAGCTCATATGCTGTATGTATTTGATTTCATTGACTCCTTGCAGAGACTTTCACCAAAGTGCATTGGACATCTAAGGACACTGAGGCACAGAGAGGCTGAGGAGCGGGCACAAGGACTTGCAGTTAATTGGCAGAGCCAGGATCTCAACTTAGACAGTCAGATTCTGGAGCCTTCTGCCTGACCCACCATCCTCTACAGCAAACATTTGGCACAGTCATCATGCTAGTACCTGCGTCTATGTAATTTCATACAATACACTGCCTGCCTAGTGATGCCATGGAGCTAATATCATTGAAGCACCTACTTGGCAGAAGCCCTTTTGCACACACTGCGTCTCTTAATCCTCGTCCAACTTGGAAGCCAGCGCAATTACCATCCTCAATGAAAGGGATGCAGAGTATATGTGGATAGTTCTGGTCCAAAATATTTCTTTTCCTTACCCAGGAGGTCAATCACTGGCCTCTGCAGATTACCCGGAGCCAGCTTCCTTTCCCCAGTGAGGCCCTACCCCAGTACATGGTGCTGTTCTCTCTGCAGTCACAAGAGCTGATCCAACCAGCTCCCTCCTCAGGGCATTGGCTCAGGCTTTTTCAGGGTAAAATGTAGACCCAGAGGGATCAAAAGAACAAGCCATTCCACTAAGGATGGACCCGACCTGTCGCTGGGGGTCTTCACTGGCACAGGAGTGCTTCTAACTCATCCTTACCAGCCTGTGCTTATTTCATTTTCAGAAATGTAAAGCTCATGTCAGCTCAGGTACCTGAGCACACTCTTGAGTGACTCAGAGGGTCCTGAAATTCAAGCTTTATGTTCGTGCACATGGAAGTAGTGTATATATAGTCCATTATCTATAAAACGTAATTCTTTGGAGCCATCATCCTGTCCTTACACATTTTGGGTTTTCTGTGAATAAGCGTGCCATTCGAATTTAATGAGATAACACGAATGCCAATTACCAACTCCTGAGTCTAATTGTATAACCTTTGGTGCAAGTCAACCTCTCAAAGAAAGCTGCCCTCTTTACTTTTCATTACTCATCTTCTATCCTCTCCATCTGAAGCATGAATTTTATAAATGGCCAAGTCTCCATGACTGAGAATATTAAATACTAAAATGACTCGGATTGCTTGAAAGCTGCAGCTCCTCACTCATTCTGCCACCAGCTAAGTGAACACACCCGAGGACATCGTCTTGGGCACTATGCAGTTGGCTGCTCTTGTCCCATGCTGAGGTGAGCAGGTGTTTCTCAGTTCTTGCTCTCTCAGCTACAGGCCATCTTCATCACAGAACGTGACAAGATAATGGAGTTAGAAAGTATCACTCACCCCGTCCCATCCTGTCACTTGATAGGTGCAGAGTCCATGGCCCGTTAGCGAGCGGAAGGCTCGTGGCACCGTGGGCGTCAAGCCAGGTCTCCATCTCGGATTCCGAGTCCAGCCTTACGTCGTCGGCAGGTCTAATCTGAGCCCAGGTGTGCATTCAAGTCGCCTGATAGAAAAGTTCTGCTGCTGGCATTTCTCCCTTCACACCTCAGGAATGTCGTGTTCTTCAGCAAGCTGCGAGAACAATGCGCTTTAGGCTGTGTCTAAACGATGTATTTCACCAACCAAAAAGCGAAAAATCAGATGGTTTGTACTATATTTTTGTATATTTAGAAACAGCTGGATGATTGACTGGATTTTAAATTTTTCACAAGCATGTTTGATGTTGGGGAGACTGTGCCTTTAAAGTCCTCCCAGGAAAGAAAAGATTTATACAAAAGTTTTTCCCATAAATATTTTATATTTCACTGAATAACTATGATCAGAAATTCAGTGATTGAAGGGATGATCCTTTTCTCCCTGCATGTCAACTAACGGCTCATTTCCCAAACTCATGGCCACCCACTCCACTTGGAGAATCTGCCCATCTAAACTCCTCTTCTGAATTCAGTTGTCTTCAAACTCTTCGACCACGCTTCAGAATTGGCCTCCAAATTCATTTGTGGTATGTTACTGTAGGGAAAGAGAAAATAAATGGTCAGGATTCCTTGGGGATTTGGAATTTTTCCGAGCATTTGACGTAAATGATAACTGTGCACATGCACCCAAGTGTTCCTTGGCTGTTGTCTGTGGATGCACAGGTGCACCCAGGTGTTCCTGAGTTATCAGGTATGTTACTGTAGGGAAAGAGAAAATAAATGGTCAGGATTCCTTGGGGATTTGGAATTTTGCCGAGCATTTGACGTAAATGATAACTGTGCACATGCACCCAAGTGTTCCTTGGCTATTGTCTGTGGATGCACAGGTGCACCCAGGTGTTCCTGAGTTATCGGACTTAAAGTATAAAGGCTGAGCAGCTCTGATCCACAGGGCCCCCCCACCCATGGGATGCCCATGGGGGGCCACCGGGAGGCCACTTCTGCTGCTGGATCTGCTGTAAGCAGCTGCTGCTGGGGAAGCTGAGGACTGAGCTCACATTGGAATGAACCTGTCAACTTTGCCAATGGCTCCCAGGATCTTTTTCCCAATTACCTAGCTTGCAACCTATATGCGAGGGGTCTGGTGACCCAGCTGGGCATGTGAGGGATCTGTGACCCTGTCTGCACAATGGGTTTGAAGGGTTTGTGAGCCCTAGGCCGACAGTTACTACTGAAATTTTAAATAAACAAGTGTGAACATTTCGTCAAAATACTTGCTACCTGAGTTACAAAAAATAACCCAATACTGATCTTTATACTTTGCACATAACAGACATCCAATATATATTCATTAGGTATATATTTGAGCAATATTAAATATTTATTAATTTTCAATATATTAAAATATTAACATATAATCACTATATGTTATATAGTAATAAAACATTGATATAAATTAATGTATAATTAAGAATATAAAACACGTTAAATTGAATTGGATGACATCCTTCAGAGCTAATATATATGGGTAAAAAAATCGATTCAGGGCCGGCCCAGTGGCGCACTGCTACAGTGTGCCCCTTGGGAGCGTGGTGGCGCTCCCGCCGAGGGTTCGGATCCCACGTACAGACCGGCCGCTCACTGGCTGAGCGAGGCGCAGGCGCAACACCGAGGGTTGCGATCCCGTTGCCAGTCCTGGTCCGGTATGGGCGCGACACTGAGGGTTGTGATCCGTTGCCGGTCACGAAAAAAGACAAAAAGGAAAAAAAAAAAAAAGAAAAAATCGATTCAAACAGCTACAAGACACTGAATGGAAAGGAGCTAGTATTTTACTGAACATGTAGTTGCTAGATCTTAAAGGATCTCAATTAATCTTCACAGAAACCCAGGGGGTAGAGCCTACTTTCTCCAGCTTTCAGATAGGGAAACTCAAGGCTCAGAGAGGTAAAGGAACTTCCTCAACACAACACAGCAAGTAGCAGGAGTAGCTGCAAGTCAACCCAGGTCCGTCTGGTTCTGAAGACTGTGCCTTTACTCCCTTTATGCTCTCTTGAACTAACTCTCATAGGAATGCAGTAGCAATCTCTGCCCTGCTCTCAAAATCCTGCCGTTAGCCTCACTTGGTGGGATTAGAAAGCAGAACTGCAGATGTCCACAGTGAGCATGCACCCATGTGGCCCCAGGGTGGGACAGGTAGGGTGGGGATTTCTCTGCCTCTCCCAGCCTGGGGTGGAGAAACATGTCAGATGGGCTTAGCAGGTTTGAAGTGATGGGATCTTAATAACTTACAGCATAATTGGAAAGGCATTGAGTCAGGGGTCGGGAGACCCAGGACAGCCAGAGAAACAGAAGTGTGAACAGCCCAGGTTCCTTCCACACCAAACACTTCTGGATGCTGATGTCACGTCCCCTCTCTTATCAAACTCAGCTGTTCCTTAGACGCAGGTTGGGCTGATGAGGTCCCTCACCTCTGACATGTTATTGTGGCCATGGAGGGGAAAGAGAAGGAAAGAAGGATAAATCTTGGGACCTGAGAGTCCCGCAAGAGTCAGCCGCCCATGTGACGTGAGCAGGAGAGCCCCTGGCAAAGCTGGGAGGAGCTCCACACCGGCGAGAAGGCAGAGGCGCTGCGGCCACCTGTCTCTCTCTCACACTCGCTCGGGCCACCAGCACCAGTGCTCTGGATTCTCGTAAGTCAGTGAACAAAAATGAAAATCTACAAGAAAAGATTATTTCGTCACGTATTTGCTATGTACTAGAAGTATCTGTTAATTAGACTTGTCAAACTTCTTCCTTAAATCGGACTTCACAATGTTTGTAAAGTTGTAAACTCATTCAACTTAACGAGCGTCCACCTGGCACCCGCCATGCGCCTCCCTGCACTGGGCCAGGTGCAAGTAGGAAGGCGAGGAAGACCAGTTACCTGCAGGACAATCTAACTGCGACGGTGTCCCTTCACAGTGGGTCTCAGGGTTGGGAATTCTGCATCACCTTAAAGACGTGGTCCTTATCGGGGGGGAGGAGCCCACGTGTGCACAGAGTCCACCAACTTGCGGTGGGAGCTTGGCCAAGTCACTTAATTCTCTGACCTTCAGTTTCCTCTTTTACAAAGTATAGAAATACCAGCTCTTTTATGCTCGTGTATTTTAGGATTGAATAAGATCATGGAACACATTCAGTAGCACAGTCTCTGGCTCCTGGTAGGTGCACTTGTTATTATCACAGCCCAACAGGGGTCCCCTCCTAGGCCGAGTCAAACACAGCCAGGGCTCAACACGTTTGTCAGAAGCTAGGTTCAGTTTATTTTAAGAAACGTTATCAAAATTTGACTAAAGGTTACCGACTAGGACAATTGAAAACAAACATTTTAGGCATTTGCAGTGTCGATGCAAAAAGGTTTCCCCCCTCTTTTCAGCGTCGTGGTTTGGGAAACACTCAAAGAGAAGAGAGGGAGGCCTCAGCGCCAGGATCCGCAGGTGTTAAATATAAACCCCAAATCGGTTGCAGTGACTCTCCTGAGATTGGCAAGGAAGCGGTGGGTGGATGGGTGTGTAAGGAGTGGCAAAACCAGGCCTGAAACCAAGGGCTCCATATGACGAATCCTAACAGATACTCCCTCAAATTTCCTTCCTCCTCATGGGGGTGGGATTTACATAAGCGTTTTCTTGAGCCCAGATAACAAAACCATGCCTTGAAAGACATTTCACTTTTTCTGCCCATAATCAAGGCCGGTACCTTCCAAGATGCAGAAATGAT
>NW_007726432.1:286227-296679 GCF_000696425.1 Galeopterus variegatus
TGAGCCCAGATAACAAAACCATGCCTTGAAAGACATTTCACTTTTTCTGCCCATAATCAAGGCCGGTACCTTCCAAGATGCAGAAATGATCAACAACAACAACAACAAAATGTCCTGACGATGTTTTGAAAGCCTTCCAAATCACAGCAGAGACCGGTACCTTCCAAGATGCAGAAATGATCAACAACAACAACAACAACAAAATGTCCTGACGATGTTTTGAAAGCCTTCCAAATCACAGCAGAGTGAAGAGCGAGGAGATGGCAGAGCCCGGCGCCCGCCTGGCGTCCCAGCTGCCCTTGTGCCCAGGAGCGTTTTCAGCTCACCACGCAGCGCCTCACGCGCATCCCGTTCAAAACCCGCATTACCTTCTTGATTTCTGGCACAACAGAAGCTCATCCGTTAGACCTTCCTAATAAACCTGAACGCTTTGAAAAGTACTTAATGTTTGCCCTCCACGAACCTGTAAGAATATGCCCATCTGGCACACAGGTAGCAAGACTGCCTGCAGAAAGAGCGAGACGTGCGCTTTTCAGATGAAAAGTATCTTTTTAAAGTGCGGCATTGTTACCACAGGCGTATTATATCTGAAATGGATGCACTTTTGAAAGATAATGAACGACTGCACTTCCTTATTGTCACACCCACTCTGCACCCTTCTGAAGAGTGTGTGCTGTACAGCATTTGTGGTGATCCTACAAAAGAAAAATTTTAGATGATTTAAATAACTAACTGTTCCTAATTGTTATTCAGAATAAAAGGCTTTACTTTTCAAGTGTTCCCCCTTTAACACCATTCTTAATACCTCCATTTAAAGCCTGAAAATAAAATGCTTTTGCACGTGAATGGGTTGCTGTCAGTTCAGGGGCACGTCTGTCCTTGTGGTTGGGTGTAGGCACCAGAGCTCCCCCGCAGTGTGCAGCCCACTCCCGGAAGCATGTGAGACAAGGAATGGCCTTGCTGGACCAGCCCTTTTCAACCCACATGTCCACATTTCCTGGGCACCTGTTTTGTGCTGACGGGCTTTGAGGCTCTCTCTATACGGGGTACAAATGAATGAGATTTTCTTCCTAAACTTCAGAAATTTAAAATTTCATAAACGGGTGTAATCCCCCCATCCAATTGTGTCGCCTCACCTGGGCTTGAGACACTGAACAATTCCACACTAAAACCACCCCACGCTGGCAGACTCCAGCCCAAGTTTAACGTCCTCGGAGAGGACAGGCTCCTGCACTGCTGTGTGATTCTGCCTGCTTGCCTTGTCTATGCAGCTACACTGTTAGGCAGGAAGGAAAGTCCCTGCCTTTCTTCAGTCCTATCACCCAAAGGTGGCATTCACAAAAATGCTTGGATCGATTGCACAGCTGAGAATACTCTGCCTTTCAGGTCATTGGGCGGACATTTTTCGGTAACAGAGCTTAACCTAAATCCTTTATGCTTAATGTTTAAGTTAATGTCCCCTTTTGCTGTCCCAATTAAGGATGGAAAACCATGTTTTCTCCATCTCAGCCTGGGATGTGCATTCTCCATCCTGTGTACCCGTTGCCACCCTCCTACCTCACCACCGCGACAGCTCTTGGCACACACGAGTATGTGATGAACATCACACGCCTTGAGCCACTGTCCTCAATAATCCCCAGCGTCCTTGTTCCCCACAAAACAACATCCTTTTCTCCTTTTCTTAATGTCCCTTGGAACACCTTGTAAGTTTTTCCTGTTGGGGGGGGTTGTGGCTCCTAGACAGAAGTCCCTATACGACGAGAGAATAACTAAGACTTCCTGCCTGCAAACCTTTTAACTCAGCCCAGACGGGGCTTGGTCTTTTGGCCACAGTACAGGACTATTTGGCTGTCTCCTGTTAGCCCTTGTAAGTCAGAGAAGAGTCCTTGTAAGCTTATGACACCAAACCCTTTGTGGGTTTTTATAGGGATTGAGGCTTTTGCTTATTTCAGCTCAGACATGTGTGCCCCGCAATTACCACCATTAGTTACGGTGTTGGATATATTGAAGCAGGGTGGTGCGCTCTGGCTTCTTCAGAAACCCGGCTTCCAAGATACTCCAGGAGTCGGTTTGAGGTTCACAGAGAAACTTTTCTTAAGTTGGTGCACAGTCATTAGTGGGATGCTTGGGGAGCGGCAGGGTGGCGCCCTGTGGTGGTGATGTGAGCCTGGCCACCTTAGAGAATCAGGGCAGGGCAGAGAGAGGGCCCCCTCTGCAGCACTTCCAAGGTGTATGTCAGAGACAGAGAGGCAGAGGCAAAGACAGATAAAGGCGGTGGCAGGGAGGGGGCACATTGAACCTCTGTATAACCATTGTACATGAAGAAAAGAAGGTTATCTATGAACGAAAGAAAGTTATATGTGAAATGAATTAGATGCCCTTCATCCTCTGAGCCCAATGTTTGTAAGAAATAATATTTTATAATATTTTCAACTTATTAACGTAATTTGTTGTTTTCGATATACTCTTTAGAGCATTTATATGATAAACTGAGTCTGATCCACACTCTCTGCTTCAGGATAAAGGGCAGCCTTGCATTGTTTATCTGGTGGAATGGCACACTATGCCCAGCGCACCCTCGCCCAGAACAGATGAACTCTGTCCCAAGCCCTTGGCCCAGAGAAGAGGTGACAGTGTGCTCACAGGCATTGCTCTGGGAACACAGCGTCAGCCACAGAGCTTGCAGAGGACTGGGCCAGCAACACACACCCTGACCTTTAGGAGAAATGAGGAAAGCAGACTGGAGAGGTTTTGCTTTCTCTTCTGTGCCCTGGCACCCATTCCTTGGTATGGAGAAGCAAACAAATCAGAATGGATTTAATGGCACAGCCTGAAAAAATGGTCTATTGTGAACCTTCACAGAGAAGCAGCCACCAGCAGTAATTACAAACGTGGCCATGTGTCTCCTTGGGCAGCGTGGTTAAGCACAGGGCAGGCCTAGGATCAGGCAAGAAATGGGAGTGTGTTGGAGCCCCCCGGGCTGCCGCCCCTAGAACAACAGGTCTCGCTTAGTCTCCGCTCCAGCCAGCCCCAGCTGAGGCCATCTTTGTACAGACTGCACTCTGTCCAAGCACAGAACTTGCAAGTGGAGCCAGGGGAGGACTCTCTCCTCCTGCAGCATTGGGGAGGGCATTGTTGTAGACTCCGTGAATGAAGGAGAACCTGGCACAAGGCTCTATCCATCCTCCTGGCTGTGGAGGGAACAGGTGGCCCCAAATCTGTTGATGTGGTAGGGGGCGGAGGCGGGTAGGGAGAGGATGAATCTGAAAATATAATGTCTTGAAACTTAAATCCGAACCGCACAAAGAGGCGAATTAGCTATCAGGTAGTGCTCCCCAAATTTCCCACTGAAATCTCATAATGTCAGAAGAAACCACATGTGTTTGGATGAGAAGAAGGGGCAGGTATTGGCCCAAAGCCACACTCCATAGTCAGAAAATGGTGACGTTTTGGGTTTTGTTTTTAAATGTATGATGATTTTGTGTTCTATTGTATGATATAATGGATCTGTGATTGTTTTAATATAAACGTATCCTGTCGTTTGAAGTTCTCAGTTCAGTTACTTAACTTGTTCCCGAGAACCATGAGGTCAATGGCCACTCCGGGAGGATAGACCACGCTTGTCCTGTGGCTTGCTTCCTGTCACCTGGGCACAGCCCCTGCACCACTCGGCAGCTGTGAGCTTAACAAATGCAGTGATGGGACAGGGTCTCTGCTGCTGAAATCAGCCAAGAGACCACAGCTGCAGGAGGAGGCCCCTCAGCAAGGACGGAGACTGCCATGGCCTGTCCTCTGCCACACAGTGTCCTCTGTCCCTCAGGGTCCCCCACTTTACCACTGCTGCCCCATTGCACTTGCCACCTTTAGCAGTTCTGGCCCCAAAGTGGAAACAATTTGCTTGTGGTGATTTCTCTTAACCTAGCTGGGACAGCTAATTTTTTTTTTCCCAAAATGATTGAGGGAAAATAATGAGAGAATGATTTGGAAATTAAGCACAAGAAACATGGGAAGCTGCTTTCCTGCCTCTTCCATGTGCTCTCACCTGAGATAACCACACTTTATCTCCAGCACCAGCTCACAGCGCACCTTCCTGGGTCTGGTCTCCGGGGCACCAGAGGGGAGGGAGCGAGGTCAGAGCCCAAAGGTGACTGAAGACACAAGCTCTTTTCCTCATTCTTTGTCTCTCTCTCTCTATGTATTTATATGTGTATGCGTGTTGTGCGTTGTGTGTGTGCTGTATACTATGAGTGTGTTCTGTGTGTTTTTTGTGTTGTGTGCTGTGTGTGCGATGAGTGTGTTGTATGTATGTGTCGTGTGTGTACTGTGTCTTATGTGAATATGTTGTGTGTGCTGTGTGTGCTGTATTATGTGTGAGTTGTGTGTACATGCTGTGTTGTATGTGTTGTGTGTTTGCATTGTGTGTGTTATGTATACAAGTGCTATGTGTTGTATGTGCTGTATTAAGTGAGTGTTGTGTGTGCTATGTATGTGTTGTGTGTGTGTGCTGTGCTGTGTTGCGTGCATGCTGTGTTGTGTTTATGTTGTGTATGTGTATACTGTGTGTGTTATATATGAATGTGCTATGTGCTGCATGTGTTATGTGACTGTTGTGTGTGCTGTGTGTTGTGCATGTGTATGCTGTGTGTGTGTATGTGTGTGCTCTGTGTGTTATGCATGTGTGTGCTGGGTGTTGTATGTGTGTTGTGTATGTGTGTGCTCTGTGTTATGCATGTGTGTGCTGGGTGTTGCATGTGTGTTGTGCATGTGTGTGCTGTGTGTGTATGTGTGTGCTCTGTGTGTTATGCATGTGTGTGCTGGGTGTTGTATGTGTGTTGTGCATGTGTGTGCTGTGTGTGTATGTGTGTGCTCTGTGTGTTATGCATGTGTGTGCTGGGTGTTGTATGTGTGTTGTGCATGTGTGTGCTCTGTGTGTTGTGCATGTGTGTGCTGGGTGTTGCATGTGTGTTGTGCATGTGTGGGCTGTGTGTCGTGTGTGTATGCTGTGTGTGTGTATGTGTGTGCTCTGTGTGTTATGCATGTGTGTGCTGGGTGTTGCATGTGTGTTGTGTATGTGTGTGCTCTGTGTGTTATGCATGTGTGTGCTGGGTGTTGCATGTGTGTTGTGCATGTGTGTGCTGTGTGTTGTGTGTGTATGCTGTATGTGTGTATGTGTGTGCTCTGTGTGTTATGCCTGTGTGTGCTGGGTGTTGCATGTGTGTTGTGTATGTGTGTGCTGTGTGTTTTGTGTGTATGCTGTATGTGTGTATGTGTGTGCTCTCTGTGTTATGCATGTGTGTGCTGGGTGTTGCATGTGTGTTGTGCATGTGTGTGCTGGGTGTTGTGTGTGTATGCTGTATGATGCGTGTGTTTGTGTTGTGTGTTGTGTATGTGTGTGCTGTGCAGGTTGTGTGTGCTGTGTGTGTTATACGTGTGTGCTGTGTATGTGTATGCTGTGTATGTTGTATGAATGCCTGATACACACACCCGAATCTTGGGACGTAGTGCAGTGAATCTTGAGACCAAACAGAGCCCCAGTCTCTCTCTGCGACCCAGCCAGAACCCTCCCAATAAGTAGTTCCATCCGAGAGGTTTATTTTTCATCAGGAGATGGTTAAGGATGGGGTGACTAGCAGATTAAATAATCCCAGCTCTTAGGCAAGATGCCAGCTCCTATATAAAGCACCTGCATCAGCCTTGTATTCTACCAAGTGTAAAATAATAGTAGATTCATGCAATAAATGTGGCACACACGAATTCTAACTGTAGAATGGTAAGAGTGCAGCCTTATCACAAAAGCACACGCAGAATAAAAGCACTGAGCTTCCATTGAGAATATGCAGGAGAAAGGAAATAGATTTAATTATTTCATTACAGCATAAACTGTGGTATGTGCAGGTAGACAATATTTATGTAACAATATCAATGATATATCTCAGGCTTTCCCTGTATCACAGTAAAGAAACTGGCAGGGAGGAAAAAGAATCCACTTAGTTGGATATAATTCATCCTCATTTCCAGACCAAACCCTACAATTGAATTCAGCCTCTGAAATTTGGGTAAATTGCGTGATTTTGTTTCCACTCTGACCTTTGGAATCTGGCTGATTAAGGTTGGGTCTGCTAGCACAGCCAGTCGGTCCTTTAACCAAGCTGACCTACTAGAAACCAGCCAATTCAGCCAGGCAACCAGCTACTAATCAGCCAGAATCTGGTTAATCTTTACTGCTTACCAATTCCCAGATATTTTAACTGCCTGCATCTAGATAGGTGAAGGAGTCTTGTCCTTTTCAACCTTTGTCCTGTCCCATGAGGACAGGAAGGACAGTCTTCTGTGGGAAGGGTCACTGTACAACTTAGAAAAGATTTAGTGGAGGCAGTGGCCCAGAGGCTGTGGCTCCCAGCCAGGCCGCACGCAGAGGACCCACCGCCCCCTTGCCTCTGTCTCAGCTAGATTGACTTCTCTCTCTGTGCTGCGACTAGAATGGAGCCATGCAAATAGGGGTGGCATAGTGTAATCTCCCCCATGAGTGGACATCCTCCCTGCAGACTACAAAAACAAGACGCCAAAATGAACTGCAGAGTCCTGTCTGTGGTCCCTGGGTTTATGGGAAGGACATTTTGCAAGGTAACTAATTGTGTGTTAAGGATACACTTTGGCTGTCTCCCCTGGCAGGGTCAGTTGGAGGGAGAGCTAATCACTCAGTAAACAGAGAGAAGAGAGATGCTTATACTTAATAAGCCATTGCAAATGGAAAAAGCAAGCTCCTACCAATGTGATTCTCTCTAGAAACAAATGGCTTGGATCCAAGCACTACGAAGCCCTTTCAGCATGTGAGAGCACTCCCGGTCCCAGCACCCTTAGAATGTAACTCTCTGCACGCTTCTCTTTCTCGTGGAAGTGGCTTTAACAAGGGAAGAGGAGATGATTGTGCCTCGGGTGTGCCACAGTCATGATTTTTTCTTTTGTCTTGAGTTACAGAGCTCCTGATGTGCAGCACATCCTCTCTCAGGGGAGCAGCCACAGTGATTAAAGGGGAGGCCCAGATGGACACTGGGGCGGAGGTGCAGGGGTTGTGGTGTTCTCGCCTCCACAACCCCTGCCCAAAGGGTGTTCCCAAGCCCTGCCTCCATGCCCCTGACCCCAGACAGCGAGAACACCACAGAGCTTTAGCGGTTCAGCAAGTGGCAAAGTGGGCGTCGTGGCAGAAGGGAGGTCGAGCTCTCTGCCAAGCCTTGCTGCTCTGGTTTCTCTCATCTGCGTGCTGTGCCAGCCATCCTGTCAGATGAAAGAAACAGCGTGGTTCAGTGGGCCAAGTCACAGCTCAGGCTGGGAGCCCCGGCCACAAGCCTGTCACCACGGCCATTTCCATTTAGTATTTGGTGCCCACTCTTGATACCTTCACTTAAAGTGTGGGAAATAGAAACACTGACCTGTCTTCCCAGGTGGTAAAAAGGAATGGCTAAAAAAAAAAAAAAAAGGATAGTAGAACACTTTGTAGATACTCTACACATAAATACTAAATAGGGCTGGCCTGAGGTTATGGCAAATCCGGCTGTGGAAGGAGGAGGAGGATGCTTTGTACCTGACACAGCTCCAAAACCAGGGGATCCCAGGCGCAGAAGCACAGCCCTCCCGCTTGCACAGTTGCTGTTTCTCAGCCCTTTTCTAGGAAAAAGGACTTCAAAGGTTTCACCAGTCACCCACGCAGCCAATGTCTGGGGCACTAGCTTCTCTTTCAATTTCAATTTGAATACATCAAAGAGTCCAGGAAGAGACAAGTAACATTTTTTTTTCTTTTTCTTTTTTTCTTTTTGCTCTCCTCTCAACTTAAGTTCTTTTTTTTTTGCTCTCCTCTCAACTTAAGAGAGGGTGAATCTCTGGTCTCCATCTAGAAACAAAGAAAGAAATAGGGTTTACTAATAATATAGCCCTTGACTTTTCTAGCTTCTGATCAGAATGAAGGGCCAAAACGTGATCGTCAAACGGTGTTAGTTATGTGGGCCCTTCTACCTTAGTCATTTCTCCTCCTCTTATTTCTACAACTGGATTCAAGAGTTAAAGTGCAGAGATTTGAAGCGATTATCAGGGTATTTTCACTTAACTAAAACCTGAGGCTCATTTGCCTTTATGTTTGAATATTTACACTTTTAAAAATGTTTCAAAACCACAATGAGATGCTGCTTCACACCAATGAAAATGGCTGTTATTAAAAAAAAATACAGGAAATAACGAGTATGGGTGAAGATGTGGAGAAATTGGAATCCTTGTACATCGCTGGTGGAATTGTAAAATGGTGCAGCTCCTGTGGAAAACAGTATGGACGTTCTTCAAAAAATTAAAAATAGAAATTCCGTGTGGCACAGCCTTTCCACTTCTGGGTATACACCTAAAAGAAGTGGAAGAGATATTTGTACACGCGTGTTCACATCAACAGAATACTAAACAATAGCCAAAAGGTGGAAGTAATACAAGTGTCCAGTAATGAGTGAATAGATAAACAAAATGTGGGCTATACATACAACGGAATATTATTCAGCCTTAAAAAGGAAGGCGATTCTGACACACGCTGCAACGTGGGTGAACTCTAAAGACGTTGTACTAAGTGAAATAAACCAGTCATAATAGGATGAATATTATATGATTCCACTAATATGAAATACCTGGAGTAGTCGAGTTCGTAGAGACGGAGGTAGAATGGTGGTTGCCAGGGCCTGAGAGCAGGGGGAAATGGGCGTTATTATGTAATACGTATAGAGTTTCAGACTTGCAAGATGAAAAAGTTCTGGAGACGGATGGTGGTGATGCTTGTCCAATGATGTGAATGTACTTAACGTCACTGAACCGTACGCTTAAAAAGGGTAAAAATGGTCAGTTTTATGTTATGGATATTTTATCATAGTAAAACAATGTTTTGTGCATATGACGTCATGTCCTATACTCATTACGTTCATGAGGCAGGAGGAGCGGGTGTCCTAATCTTGGTATGCACACAGGAAGGCAGGAGGAAGGCCTGTCCTTTCTGGGCCTGGCCTGGTGAGATCCGCCACTTTCCCTTGGAATCCAGACACCAGCCCAGCCACCTCTGGTTGCATCACCAGTGCCAACCACTGTGGTGAGTGTGGCTGCCCACCGGCCATTCCCTGCCTGTGGCCCTTTGCTTGGAAGCCTGGAAACAAGACCCCCAAACTGCTAAACCCCAGGACACATGGTGGCTGTGGGGTCTGAGGAGAGGGTGTTTGGGCCTGCCTGGCATTTCCACCTCTCTTCCCTTCTCCTCCCGGCTTCACAGCTTGTCAGAGACACTGGCCTTCTGCTACCTTCCAGACTCCACAAAGGTCTCCTGACCTGTCAGGGGTGCTTGGCTGGGGTTTGTCCCTCCCATGATCACTGGCCCTCACAGTGGCCTGGAACCGTCAGGAGAGGGGGGCCTGAGCCTCCTCACACCCTAGCCCTCCTTCTGGACTCCATTGCTCCCCTTCCTTTACCCTCTCCAGAGGTCCCTCATGGACCTCACTGCTTGTCAGGCTCTTTCAAACAGCAGCTCCCAATTCCCAGGACAGCTCTTAGGAACCCAACTCCTCCCTCCCAGGAGACAGAAAGGCCTCGGCTCTCCTTGGGCCACTGCTGGACCAAGTCTTCCTCAATAGAGTACGTCTTTTTTGCTTCGTTGCCACTATCCTTTCTCACCTCCCTTCTCCTTCTGGACGCTCCTCTGGCTGCAGAGGCCTTGATTGTGTGACTGTTCCTCTCGGAAAACAAGGGCGCCTGCCCAGGGCTTCTGGGGGCTTTCCATCACAGGCCGAAAGGAAAAAGAGGTAGAGCTTGAAGGACACCAGGGCCCTGTTAAGGCAGGTGCAAGACATCCTTCCTCTTCCGAGCCTGAGGGGACATGGATGATAGGCAAGGCAGGACACAGGGGTGGGCAGGCGGGGGCTGCCCCTGGGCCCTGAGAGGGGGGGCTCCGGAGTTCCTGAGAGTGTGCGTGTTTGGTGGTGGTGATAGGGGCAGGGGTGTCAAGGCCGGGGAATGCAGGAAGATTGGGGGAGAGGACTCCCCAGGCCCACCCTGGGCGCGACGTCGGTCCTAACCTCCACCCGGCGTCAACTTTTTGCTGCTCCCGTTAGATGGCGCTCGAGACTTTCTAACCACTTGTGAAAGTGCTCCTGGCCCGGAACAAAAAGAACCGTGGGGAGTGCGTGTGTGTGTGTGTGTGTGTGTGTGTGTGCGCGTGTGTGTGTATGTGTGTGCGCGTGTGTGGAGTGCACACGCGGGGCCGGGCGCAGGGCGCGGGCGTCGCCTGGCACCACGCGTGGCCCCGGCCTGGGGCGCGCTCTGGGGAGGGCCTCCGCAGGGCGGGTCGAGAACTTTCGCCTTTTCCCTCCCCTCTCCAACCTCTGCTGGCTCCAGGGCCCTGGCCGCCCTCTCTTAAAGGATCCGGGAGGCCCGGCCGCG
>NW_007726432.1:297142-297794 GCF_000696425.1 Galeopterus variegatus
TCGGGAAGCCGGCGCTGGCTGCACCTTAACGCGGGGGCCCGGTGCGGGGCGTGGAGAACGGGGGCGCAGGCGGGCGCCTCAGTAACGCGCACGCGACAGTCCCTTTCTGCGCCCCGACTTCCCGCCCCGGCTCGCGGTAGCCCGGTGCTCTGTTTTTAAGAGAATGGGGCAGGTGCAGGTTTTGCTGTTGCTGTTTAAACCGCTCCAGTGAAATCGTTGTTCAGTGTGAGGTTTCCTAAGCTCGCTGCGTGCGTGTTTCCAACAACCCGGGGCGAACTTTCTTGCCCTCAGTGCCGGCGGAGCCCCAGGGGACCCCCGAGCGTCAGATGGGGAGCTAGTTCCTAAAGAACTGTCTATGAGTGATCGGGGAGAGAGCTTTCTCTCCACCGGCAAGTCCACCTCTTTTCCCACGCCCTGCCACGATGGCTTGGTAGGCGACCCCGTCCCGTGGCCCTCTTCTTAATGTCAGTCTGAGCGCGCACTGGCCAGGACAAGGGCTGCGTGTCCGCGAACTCGTGAGCGGGAGCGCAGAGCGTTCTTTGTGCCGGTCCTTGGCTGTGAACTTTCCCGCGCGGTAGGTTCTCCTTTAAGAAAGTAGAGCTCCCTATGAATATTTAATACGGAGCGCGGGCCGGCCGAGCGGAGGGGACCG
>NW_007726432.1:298342-306580 GCF_000696425.1 Galeopterus variegatus
GGCGCGGGCGAGCAGGCCGTCGCTTCATTTCCATAAGAAAGCTGCAGTCGCGGTCGGAGGCTGGATGTCTCGCCCCCGCCCCATCCCCCACACACTGTTTTCTGCAAGAAGCGGGCTCGGGAGCTGAGAGCTCTAAGTGTGCGCTCTGGCCTTGGATGGCGTTGATAAAATGTGGTTTCAAATGTTGCCCCGAATAAGCCGGTTTCCTGTCTGTGTGTGGAGAGGAAGGACCGCGCCGGGTGAGTCCAGAGCGCGGCGGAGCGGGCGGGCGCAGGGCGCTCCTGCAGAGCGAGTTCTCCGGTGGGTCTCTGCAAGGGGGAGCCAGGCTGCAACCAAGTGTCCCAGCACACGACAGTGTGGGCGGTGGGGCTGGGGCCGGGGCACCAGGGGAGAGAGGTCGCCAAGGAGCCAACACCCAGCTGGCCCACGCGCGAGAAGGTCTGGGTGGCCTCGTCGCGTCCCTCTGCAAAGACCCGGGGGAACTTTCGCTCGCCGCCGCTGACCCTCTTCCTGCGAAGGAATAAAGTGAACTTGCTCAGATCCCTCGATTGCACCAACGGCTCGGTGCTTTCTGCTTTCGCGTGGACTTTCTTTTCGGCTTTCAGCGTGAACAGCAGCCGTGCGTCCCCGATTCTATAGTGTGTGTGTGTGTGTGTGTGTGTGTGTGTAATCTCCAAGGTGCTTTATGATCCCATCTGGAGAAATTAAAACCCAGATCTGCAATGTTTATTCTTAGATAGTTTACAAAAAGCAGGGGAAAAAAATGTGTGAGACACATGTCTGCAAATATAACGAAAGTACTTTCCCTTCTGCTTGAAAAAGTCGCCTGCAAACGGCTGCTTCCCTTTACCGGTTCTGGACCACCTGTACTTCCCCGGGAAACTTAATCGGGGCACGAATAAAGCACCGATCAGACCAAGCAATTAAATACCAATTATGACTATTAATGACTTTATGACAAACGGTTGGAGTTGAGGGCTCCAAGCTTGATCACGGTGGTCAGGCTGTTTTGAAATTCTGCTCCCTAAGTTTTTACAGCCCTACGCTGCCCAAATAGGAGGTGAAAAGACCAGAGATAATGTTTTTAAAGAGTTCCCCAGTAGGTGTCTGTAGTCAACGTTGAATTTATTTCTTCCGGTAAAGTTTATTGCTACTTCTGGCAAATAATGGAATCTCCGTTTCTGGCCCCATCAAATGTAAAGTGTAATTGATGATGGTGGTTGCAATACGCTTGGTCTGGATGCAGAACTGGGGTAGGGTGGAGGTGCGTTCTTTCCCCAGTGACTCTGGGAATGCTGAAAACTCTGGAAGATTTTAAAGAACAAATGTTTCAAATCTTCAGGTGGGGTAGTGGCTATCCTGATGGCCGGGAGGTGAGGAAGCGAAGGATGGTGAACCCAGAGAACAAAGGAGATAAAAAGAACTTGGTCTATGTTTTAAATTTTCTTTTTGCTCATGGGTTGAAATGACTTTGGCATGTCATAAGCTGAGTGACTGAAAAGAAATGGTTACTGAGAACAGTCTATTGGTTTAAAGGCTACTGTGTGGCTGGGTTTATTACTGAACATGGTTTGCCACCCCCTTGCCTCTTTATTTACACCCCTTCTTATCCCAAATGGAAGTCCGTGCTCAGTTCTGGGATGAGTGGGAGAGGAAGTGAGGGAGGAAGAGAAGGAATAAATTTGCTGTTGGCATCCACAGCCAGAAGAAAGGAGGGCCAGCCGCTTGCAGTTTCTTCAGACACTGTGAAGCGGGCAGGCTAAACTACTGGACACTTGGAGGAGCCAGCAGTTCACTTCCATGTAGGTCATCTCTGCTCATGGTCCCATAGTTCAGCCCCTCATACTGGCCTTTCAGGACACTGGGAGTGTTTGGGACAATGAACTTCAAGTCTGTCTTGTCAGGACATCACCCCAGCACCGCGGCTCCTGGGTGGAAGTCCACAGCAGCAGCACACATCTGGTTCTGATGTATTTACCAGGCTGGTATGGAAATGCCCAGGCTGCATGGTAGAAACCTGAGCTGCTTGCGACAAGCACACTCCTCTGCTAAGCGGTGTAAAAGTTTTGATAGTTGCAGAGTGCTGGGTGGCCTCTTCTCATGATGTGAGGCACATGATCCTCCTCACCAATTCTATTTTGTCAGAGTTAATTGCACTGCAGTGGGGCGTCTCACACCTCAGGCGAGCCAAGAAATACAACAGGGAAGGAATCCTTCACAGGTAACAGGATGGCATGGGATTATTTTGGACATCTGAAGGGTCAAAAAATCTCACTAGGAGGAAATGGGCTGGGGGTATTCTCCTGTCAGTGGCTGGCTTACTAGGGACAGGCCTCTTTTGCTTGTTGGCAACCTATATATGACCCTGAGTCTTAAAAGGAAAGCTAGTGTGGTGTCCCTAAGTGGGCAGCTGATACCAGAGGCAGATCTTAGCAGGAGAGCTTCATATGTCTGCAGTAAATTCCCTTCTGTTCCTAAGCACCCAGAGACACCTTGAGAACTCCTGGAGGCTCCCCAAGAACAAATTCCCTGCTGACCCTCAGAATCCCATGAGAAAGGGGGTAAAAGGCTGGGACAAGGCTCCCAAAACTCCAGGCAAACAAGGACTCCCAGCAGAAAACTCCAGTGTAGGTCCCGCCTATCACTCTGCCTGGGGGAGGGCAGTGCATGGGAACAGGGCAAAGAAAATCAGTTGTTCAATTTCCTTGGGTCAGCTGCAGACAGGCCTGTGAGGAGGGGAAGGAGGTGGAGGATGGAGCTGGCCCTAAGTTTGTTGGCACTGTGCTCTGTACTGAAGGAAAGAGCGGAGCTCTCCCAGCATGCCTGGGAAACTGCACAGGCAGGTCTGGAGCAGGTTACCAAAGGGCATTTGGCGCCTCGGATCTGCCACCCCTTCCCGTCACCTTACAGGAGGCCCACATCAAGGCTGAGAGAACCGCTTTCTCAGGACAGCTGGTGGGAGAACCTGGGGAGAGTTGGAGGCAAGTTCCCTCAACTTACAACTTGCTGAAAATTGGTACATAAAGAGGAGAGCAAACTCTCTGTCACCAATGTAGGGCCTCCATTGTATCTGAAGTCCTAACCTCCCACCCCAGTGCACCCTGACATCCCCCTAGGTTGCCCCTACACATTGTGCAAGGTGTCAGGTAAACTGGAGAAAGAGGTTGACCTGTCCCTGCATCCCAATAAATACAAGGGAGTTTGTTTCTTACAAAGAAATTTTATGATTTAAAACTTTTCCCAGGGAGAATCCACCTAATTTCAACAAGGTCTCTTGCCAGCAACCATAGCCCAGCCCACCTCTTTCCCCTTTCTTCTTTGTGGCTTAAAGTTGCATTTTAGGAGGTTTTATACAATGTCTTTCATGTCAGCAAGTCTCCCTGTCCCCACCCTCATCCCAGCTTCCTGTATAGAATTGTAGTTGAAAACCACACACACACACACACACCCCTTTAAAATGTCCCCACCCTCATCCCAGCTTCCTGTATAGAATTGTAGTTGAAAACCACACACACACACACCCCTTTAAAATTTTTTTCAGCTATCCTTCTCAACTAGAAAAGTTAATAAGACATAAACACATTAAGTTGCAGAAAATACAGAGGGCTGATCATCTCAAATGCATCTCATCTGCACTTGCACGTAGCCAGGGACAGGAGCTTGTGCCATTCACTGCCTCATGCCCTGGGCCAAGTAGGACTGACGGCCTGGAATTTCCTACCAGGCCCCAAGGCAGTGGCCGTGTGTGAGGTCGCAGGCCAGCCCCACCCAGACCAGTGGGGCAGGGGGAGATACGGAGGTGGCAGCTCAGGGGTCTGAGAGGCTTGGCTGTGGTTGCAGGTAGCTGGAGGCTGGAGGTCTGCAGTGATCCCTCTGGGCTTCCCCTGGGTTGAATTAAAGAAAGGGGGCACATGAAGTAGAGGGACAGCCACTGACCATATTCTTCAGCCTCTCCAAAAGTTGCATCTTCACCACCCTCTTTGTCACCAGAGGAGGGACACCTCTGCCTGGTGGGTTCCTACACCTGCTCCTAACCCTGGCTCGGACCCTGACCTTCTCACTTCCTGCCTGCTCCGCGCTGAGGCCCACTCCTGGGCCCGCGAGTTCCCAGAGTGATGCCTTGTCCACCGACTAGGAGAGGCACGTGGGAGCTGCTCCCGGAGGCTTCGGAAACTAGTGGGGCGTTGGGGTGAAGTTATGTGTCTTTAGGGTGTTTTCTCCCCCTCCCACCCCCAGTCACTCTCGTGAGCTGATTTAAATATTTCCAGTATCCCGGTGCTGGGGCGCCAGTTCCTACCCACCAGCTGGAGGTCGGTGCTGCGTGGGGAGCAGGGTCACCGCCAAGGTTCTACGGGGGCGGCGGGGACGCGGGGTAGAGGGGCGGGAGGAATTGGGGTCCTCGGAGAGCCTCGGCCCGGCCCAGTGCGCAGGCTTAGCGGTTGGGAAATGCCCACCCAGCCGCGGTGAGCGGCCACCAGCGTGGGGTGGGGGCGTCCTTTCCACAGCGACCTGCTTCCTTTCCTTGCAAAAGCCCGGCTGACCCAGACACCCAGCCAACCCCATGAGCTCCCCACTTCTCGAGCGCTCTTCCTCTCGCTCAGCAGAGGGGCTTCAGGGCCTGCATTGCCAGGCCAGAATGCAGCTCACGACCTTCCCGGGGCCAACCAAGGGCGAGGCATGTTGCCCAACAAGGCCACCGCCTCACTGAGCCCCCCCGGGGAACAGCCATCCACAAGGCCCTGCGGGCCCAGGCGCAGCCACTCACCCACTCCCGCGGGGACCGGCGGGAGCGCATGGGCCTAGGCTGAGAGGCGGGGCACACAGCCCCGCACCCTGGACAGCCCGGGCACGACTGCGGAGCCTGGGGGAACGATCAACGGGCTCTGCGTCCTGAGTGCTGGGGACACGCCTGCAAGGTGTGTGATCCTCTAAGGATCCTTGGTACTAGTTTTGCTCGAAGCCTTTGTTATAGCTTTGTCAGCGTGCGTGCCTTCAGTCGCTCCCCCTCGGGGCCCCTACGTTCTCTCCCTCCCCGCGCGCCCCCCACGGAGAGGGCATGGCGAAAGAGATCTGCCCGGGATCAGCTGCCCTGCTCCAGATCCTCTTCTGCAAAACGCTTGTCTCGTGGTTCCAATCTCCCCTTCGTGCCAGGGGCAGGTCAACAAGGTTTGCGCCTCCTGCGCGTTTGGGGTGAAGCTGTCCTGGTAGGATGGGCTTTCTGAATGTGACCTTGGGCTGGCTGCTGCAGAGGCGCAATCGCGCTGTCGGTGAAGGAGTAGCTCTCCTGCCTCCACGGGGGTGGGCACGGCAGGGCGCACCGGGGAGAGAGGCACCTGCCCTCCCACAGTAAGTATTCGAGGATTCTGACGGAAAGAGCCGGTTGAAGATAACACAGCTGGGAACTAACCTTGCCCCCACTGGCCACAGGCAACCAGGTCCCGTTACTCTTGGGTACAGCTCCCCCCTCCCCCGTCCCTATGGTAAGTATGACTCCTCCTTAGCCTTAGCCGAGGTACAGCTTTCTGCAGGATCTTTACAGGACGCTCTGGCACACAGAAGGTGGAAGTATGACTGTTTACATGCACACACGCTTACATGTACTGCATCATATATGGCTACACAGTCCCCCGTTTCCTCACAGTCTTCCTATTAATTTGTCCTCATTCCTCCTTTCTAGACCTTTCTGCCTGCACATAGTCATTTGGAGAAAATCAAGTGTGTGCACCCCTCCAAACAGAGGATTCTGTATGTTATGTAACACACTTGCAACGGTATTCCTCAAGTTACTATTTTACCCCAAATTAGCCAGCACACGGATTTCTGGCAGGGGTGGGGTGGGGTAGGGCATAGGGGTGTCAGGATGATGCAAATGGAGGTAGAAGCTTCATTCCCTGGGGGCTTTTATTGCCCTCCCTGAAGCCCCGGTTCAAGGCCCAGGAACAAAGAGGAGAGGTAACCGATCTCTCTCTTGGTCTCTCTCCCCTCACTTCTGTCCCCTCACCTGCAGGGTCTCTTTGATAAATGGAGGAAAGCCTGAGGGATCATGTACCTATGTAAATACTGCTGACATGGCACTGAGAAGCAGAAAGCCCACTTCAGGTGCAGGCTGCTCCGTGCCCTTGAATACCCACCACTTCCACTGCCCCAGACTGCCTGGTACTCAACGGCCACTTACTTCACATGCCTGTCTTGTGACAAACATCCAGGACAACTACTTAATAGTTCTTGGAAGAGTTAAAGACCTTTCTCTCAGGGCTGAAATGTTTTTAAAGCCCTGTTTCACAGAAATCTTGAAGGCATGCAAGATAGAACCAGTATGCTTGCAATTTTGAAATTTGAAAGATTTCTCCCCCAAATGTTAAAAATGGTTTGTAGAAGTTATTTTGTTTGATGGTAGCCTTTTCACTATTGTAACCAAAAGGTTCTCAAGACTAAGCTACTAAGATATTTATTTTCATTTGTTGGTTTTTGGGTGATACTATACTTTCTGATTAGACCTATTTAATTAATTAATTTTTAAAAATTTTGCAGGAGAGAGTTCAACATTGGACATGTAAAGGAAAAATAGTCTCCCTCCCTCTGAGACCCGTATGGGCAGAATGAAACAAACCAGCCTTGCTCCACTCATACCACAAAATTGTCCTGTCTGAACCTGGGTAAAGTGAGGGTGGCAGGTTTTGACACCTTTATTTCAGTGCTGGTGCAAGGAGAGCTCTTTGAAATGAATATCTATCTATTCTATTTCAGTGTGCAACGCTCCAGCTGACTAAATGGGCTTGCCCAGAGACAGTCCTGGAGGACAGGACTAAAGTGTGATCTTCCAGGTAGCTCTTCATCAGAACCACTCTTGTCTTTTTTCTTTTCTTAATAATTAAAAAAATGTTTTTGCTTCCCTCTCAGTGTCCATCCCATCATTTTGTAGCTACAATAATGAACCATGGGCAATGGCGATCATTCTTTTTGTCCTTTGTAACCATGTCTAGTATTGGGAACAAGCCTCAGACATACCTCAGGTGTGTTCTGCACTTTAGATGTTTACTCACTATATGCCAGGTCACACAGAGAAGTGACACTTGATTCTGACTTCCTCTGGGCAGCTTTCCCCCAAACAACACCCCTCTCCCTACTTACAAGGGAATGGCATTTGCTCAGAGAGAACTTCTTGAATTAAAAAAGACCAAATTCTGGTTCTTCAGGTAAGTGATCCTGGCTGTACTGGTGACTAGAAAGTCATCACCTAGCATTCTACTTCGTATAACTTCTTTTAGGAAGGAGGCAGGCACATTTCCACAGACATTTCTAAAACTATGGCAACTGGGTATGTGTTATGGATACAATTTTGGTATATTTCCAGCCAGCTCAAGTTGTTTAAATTTTAGGTTTGTTCACCTGTACATGCACACATGCATACACACCAGCTAGGGTTATATTACCAGTGCTTTTCCAGTGGGCAACTCTGGTGACGGCAACCACAGCCAGCAAACTTCTTCTCTGGAGAGTAAAAAAGAAAACAAAAACCTCTCCATGTATTTTGAGAGGGTATTTTATACTGTTTAACATCCCCACAGACTGGAGTTGGCCAGGCTCTGCTGCCCCTTTCCAAGGAACAGGTAAACTAACCACTCTCCTCCTCTTCACTCAAGACCCAGCTATTTCTAAAAGCTAAAATTTCTATTTCCAAAGGGAGAACAAGGAGCAAATTCCATTAATGAATTACATACATGCAATGTGGCTTTTCTAGGGCAATTGTATTTAATAAATGGCTTCCTGTTTATTATGTACGTTTTACTGGGGGGGGAAAAAACCTCTAACGCCTCTGAGCACAGCATAATGCAGCAAATATTTCAACTTATAGTTTGTTTGAGTTCCACTGTTTTGTTTTGTTTTTTACTCACTAGAAAGAAATCGGGTTAAATCGAATCAGTTGTAGGGTTCATTACCCTTAAGCATCCGGCCTGGCTTGGGGACGTGTCACCTCTAAAGTGCTCACTTTTGTCAAGGTGCGGGGGGATGGGGATTGGCTCCCTGCAAGTGTTATCGGAGTCAGTCTAGGGGTTTCACTTTTGCTCCTGGATCTTTCTAAAGCTGACCACGGCCTCCTTTTGCAACTCCAGCAGCGAAGCCTGCGCGCGATCTCGTTGACGGGTGGCCTGGGAACAGACCTGCGGGCTGGCATCGCTGCCTCGCCCTGCCGCCAGCGCCCGCAGGCCCGGGTCCCGCAGTTCCAGGCAGGGCCGG
>NW_007726432.1:307580-315144 GCF_000696425.1 Galeopterus variegatus
GCCGCCAGCGCCCGCAGGCCCGGGTCCCGCAGTTCCAGGCAGGGCCGGGCACAGGCGGCCTACCCCCCGCGCTCGAGTTCCGCACACGCGGGCAGCCGAGCCGTGGGTCAAGGGCCCAGGGAGTTCCCACGGCCGAGGGCGGCGCGCAGGGCCCGGCGGCCTGAAACTTCCCCAAAGCTGCCAGCCGCCTCCCGCCCTGCCCCTGCTCCGCGGTCCCAGCTGCCTAGACCTGCGTGCACTCCCAGACAATGCGACCTGCCTGCGCGCGACGCCACCCTGCTCTGGCCCCTGCTCTCCCCACGTTCGGACCGCGCGGCGCCCTCGTGGAAGAGCCGCAGAGGAAGCGCCTCACCTCGGTCTCACGTTCTAGGCTGGGCCACGGTCTTCGAAGGGCCCACGGGTCACGGACCCAGCTCCGTCTTCACTTTGTCCCGGGCAGCAGGGAGGTGGAGTTCAGAGAGCGCCGGGTCAGCCAGGCCCTGAACTCAGCCCCTCTCTGAACGCCGCGGTCGGCAGAGGGGGACGCGGCAGCCGAATCCCCCCAGAGGAGGCTGAACCCCGGATCGGAACATCCGCAAACGTCCAGAACACATCCACGGGAATGTCTAGCCTGCTTCCCACACGCCTTTCAAAAAGTCACCGCAGGAACCTCTGGAAGCTGAGCCGGCTGCAGCCTTCAGCCACTGCCCCGGGGTGCCAAGGAAACTTTCACAAGTTTCCCTGCCTCTCTCGCCTCTGTTCCTCGGGCACCCTCCAGCCACTGGGCTTGTCCATGTCTCCACTAACGACCCTTTAGTACCTAGGGCTCCCAAGGACTGAGCATGTCAATGACGACGACGATGATGATGATGATGATGATAACAATAACAATAACAATAATAATTGTTATTATTAGGCAGGGGGAGGAGAACAGGACCAGAGGGTGGGGTGACTGACGGAGAGAGTAGAAATGTCCATGAAAAGGAATAGTTCAACCTGTGCTTCAAAAGGTTTCAGTTAACAATTATCAGTAACCCCGACAGACAACTCCATTAAAAAAAAAAGAAAAAAAGAATTTACTACTGCTCTTGAAAGCCGTTATTTTTTACATCGCTTTTAGGAAGATAGATGAACAAAACATCGCGTTTCGAGCCATTTTGATCTGTAATTAAGTGGCAGGATCGGTTTGTATTCTCCTACGGCTTTTACAGAAGTTGCAGTGATCCAAAGTCGGGTTGCTGTGTCAGAGTGGCATTTTTATTAATGAGAATACAAAAAGCTTGCATATTCTTAGCCCTGCTTGAATTTAGTTGCTAAGCAACCGGTGTATGGTAATTCATCCGCGAAATTTAAATCTTTGAGAAAGGATCGTGCGTTTTGCTGAATGGTCGCCACGAGGAAAACAACTTGTGGGACCCGCAGCAGCTGCCACAGTCGGGCCGCCCGGCCGTGCCGGGCAGAGCGGGGACCCGGCCGCCCCACCGCGACCGCCACCGCCCGACCTCCGCGCCCAGCCCTGCCCTCCCTCCCGGAGAAAAGCGGGCTCTGGACGCCCGACTGCCTCGGTCCCCCCTCCCGCTCTGCCTCTTCCGATCGCTGGTTTCACCGGGGGCAGGCCCTACACCTGACCAAGTGGCCTGGATCCCTAGGGCTTCTGCGACCGGACTGCGAACGTCGCACCCCCTCCCCCGCGCGCGCGCCCACCTGCACGCGGCACCACGCACGCACACACACAGACTGGCGCACACGCCACGCCGCCCCCGAGGATGCCTGCTGCCTTCTCCCCAGACCCCTCTGAGGTCACTTCCAGAGCCCACTCTTCCTTGAGGAAGACCGGACTCATCAAGAACGCAGCCTACAGCCCACCAGAAGGCCAGGCGCCCGCCTCTGGCCGGCAGTGACATCATAGGCTCCTGCTCGCCAAGCTCGCGCCCACATTTTAGGATACAGGAACAAACACGGATGTGAAATCAAGAATGAAAGAGAGAGTAATCTAATTAATAGGACATGAGCCAGGCTAACAAAATCAAAGAATCTGATTACACAAGTACCCCTCTTGCTATCTCCGCTGCCCCCACCCCCGGCTCTTCCAGCCTCCGCACTATTATTTCCTTTCCTAGGCTGGAAAGTTCAGGAGGCAAACGCAGAGCCCTCTGATTTCCTCATTGAAATCAAGATCAAGCCTATGTGGGGCTCCCTCAGCCAGGAGGTCACGTGGGTGACCTTCAGGCCTTCCGATGAGTGGCCCTGAGGGAACAGAGATTACCAAGCGACTTACAGAATTTAGAAGCCAGAGAGGTGGCCCCACACTTCTTACATGCATCACTCAAAAACAACCACCACCACCACACCTGTACTGATTGCTTATGCGGTCGGTAGCAGAACTAGAAGAAACCAGTTCTCCACTCAGCCATTTTAAGAGGATTTTTTTTTTTTTTTTTTGAAACCAGCACAACTCTTTTTTCCTACACCACTTTGCTTTTGGGTCACTGATCACCTCAAACTCTCAACTCTTTTTACTTCCTTCTCCAGCACAGATGTTTGAGCACAGCCAGGTATCAGGCTTTAACACTGAAAAATAGCATCTATTCTAATGGTCCAGCCAGCCCTGTGCATTTGAAGAAAAAAGAGAATTCTTTAATTTCTATCTTTCTGCCTTAAAAAAAAACCAGGTCCACCTCCTAAATAATTAATTTCAAGTCTGCATCCAGTGCCAATACTTGTTGCATCCATTTTAGAGTTGATTAATTACCCTGGAACTTCAGCAAACTAAACTCCATGTGGAGAGAATGTTTCTTCCTTCAATTTAGTTCTGAAAGCTCCAAGTTACTGATGGATCTTACTCTGTTTACATACAAATTGGTGCAAATTTGCCCATCTCTTAAGATGCATTTTGTATAAATATATAAAAGTGTCATTTATGATTTAGCTTGAAGAGGTTGATCATTTATTACAAAAATAAACGAATAAATACAACAATATATTGTTGCTTCCAACAGGATAAATACTTTACAAATATATAATTTAAAAACAAATTTAATTGTTAAAATTATTTAAAATATTACACTTATTGATAAAACTATCAATAGCATATACTGCATTTAATATTAGAATCAATTATTCTCTGAATGTTGAAAACCATTCATACAAAACAGATTATGAGCGTGGTAATGAGCAAACACTGGAGGCTACACGGAAGCTGAGGGAATCTCCAAGATCAATAATGAACAGTTCTATTTTGGAACAAAGAAGTAGTCCTTGACTAAGTACTAAAAAAAAAAAAAAAAAAAAAAAAGGACAGAAGAGCAACACCAGCGAAGCGACTATTTTAAATACGCCTTGAATGATTTATCGCACAGATTTGTCAGGAAAAGGTGGTTGCATGAATGAGGTGACCAAGGCTTGGACAACTGCTCAAGAGCCACAAGAGACTGTAAACTATAAATGGGCCTAGCAGAGGATTAGCCAGGCTGATGGGACAGAACTTTGTCACTTTCCTTTGGGTTGGAAGGGGAGGAGGGAATGGATGGAAACGGAGGAAACAAATGGGCACTTTACGAAGCACAAGACACTTGTGCTGCAAAGGAACACAATGACCAAATTCATTAAAAAGATCTGGTGATATATAACAATATTTTCATTATTTACATGTGTAACAATGTAAGCCTTAGCACAAAACCTCTCAGTTATATCGGACCTCTTTTGTTTTTCAACCATGAATTTCATTTTGTAAATACATTCAAAGGGTTCATTTAAAAAAAAAAAAATGGAGTGCAAGCATTAGCTCACTTTATAAATTGAAAAACAATGAAACAAACTGGGCTTGCATTCTTAGCTTCTCCAATAAAAAGTTACTCTGCTACCCTCAAATCAGGGCTTCTTCCAAAGTAATCAGCAAAGTTTGCTTTTTAATAGAAAACAGTGTGAAATCTAATGTTAGCTCTTTTGTTGTCAGCTAAATCAAGTAAGCAGATACCTCCTAAAATTTTAAATAGACCCATTCCCTGTCTAATCAACTACCACTCTTCCTGTAGAAAAAAGCAGGATTCCATCTCACGTGACAGTAGTATCCACCACATAAAAACAACCTGCCCAATCCTCAGCTTTCCAATGAGGCCTTCTTTGCTTGCCCCTGTGGACTCTCCAAAAACGATGAACTTCGCCCCCACCCCCACTCCAGGTTGTAAATTTGCTGGGCAGAGCGATTACAATAGCAAGAGAAACAGGAAATAAGAAGCAAAGAAAAGTAAATTGCGGTATTTTGTCTTCATTTTTTTCTTCTCCCTGTTTAATAAATATGGCCTTTTTCAGATTTCACAAATCAAAATGATTGTGATTTTTAGTACTATTTGGTGTTTAAAATAATGCAACCCAATACACAGCCATCTGGCTGGGCTTGATTTATGAAAGTGACATAGGGCCTGTCTGGGAGAAATAACTGTTCCTTGTGGCTCTCACAGTTTTCCGAGTTTTTTAACCCCTGCATCAATATCACAGGGAAAAGGAGTAAAGACCAGAGAAGACAAAAAGTGAGTGACAGCTAAGTGAAATTGGGGGAAATTTGTCTCTAAAATCACTGCTTTGTCAACTCTAAGTACTTTTTTGAAGTACAATACATAGCGACTCAACTAAGCAGAGCCTTTTGAGTCTGTAGTACTCACAACCTGAGGCATTACACTTTCATTTCCCCACATTGTAAATATTGATACATTAATTTGATAAATGCAACTACTCTGCAGGTTTTACCTAAAAAATGGCCTAAAAAGGTAAAGCCCCCAGCACCAGTAATGAAGATATAGAATCATACTGGAGAAAGACTGAAACACAGAAATGTAGAACCTGAAGTCTGAGCTGGTAATCGCACTGACGGTATGCAGTGTGGACTATAATCAGGATTTTAGAACTACATTCTTTCACTACAGGAAAAAAAAAAAAAGCTTAATAATTTAAATTTAATTACATATAGTTATTCATGGGAAGTAATTGATATCAAAATATTTTATAGACTTTTAAGCTATTCTTAACACCTACTAGTGTTCAGAAAAAGAGAGAGGCGACAGGAATATGTTGGGAGTGGGGGGGGTGAGACAAGAGGCAAAAGAGAGGCTGAACTTGGGGGAGGGGCTGTATTAACCATTAATAATCAGTTGGCACATTATTCTTAACACCTACTAGTGTTCAGAAAAAGAGAGAGGCGACAGGAATATGTTGGGAGTGGAGGGGGTGAGACAAGAGGCAAAAGAGAGGCTGAACTTGGGGGAGGGGCTGTATTAACCATTAATAATCAGTTGGCACATTTTTTTTATTGGTGATATAGTTCAATCTTCCAATGAAGAACACAGGTATCTCTAAGAAAAGGGCCAGTATTTAGACAATCTCACCTAAAAGCACTAAAGACATCCACTAAAATTAAGGGAGAGAAAATATTTTGAAGTTTATGGATGAACAGGGAGTGACTACCATGTTAAAATCCTAGCTGTTTCAGTAATGTCTATCCTTTACTGTAGATTTCCAAATATACCTTAAGTAGAGCAAGCTCTACTTCTTCAGCATTATTACTGAAGGATCTGCATTAGTAAAAAAATATTTTCTAAAGAACTCTTTTCTTCCCACACAGTGTTTACGCATCAGACACAGACTATTTCATTCTAACAAATTTATTTTCTCGATCAGCTCTTACGGAATCACTACTCAAATTAAATTACAATCAAATGATCACATCAAAAGATACCCTTATCACCTAACAACTGTCCATATTTTCATTTCATTTTGATTTGTGCTCGTCTGAAAAAAACACGTAATACAAGATCTGGGGAAAAATAAATTACCGTTTTGCAGCAGTTCATAAGTATTCTGAATAAAATATTAAAAGAAGTCATTTAATGAAAATATAAAGCAAATATTTTTAGATCAACAACGGATCTAACAATTCTATATTGCCGTCTTTTGAAAAGTCTGTTTATTAAAACCTACCAAAAACACTGCGTGGAAATGGCAGTATTATATAATCATATCCACAGCACCCATTCAATCAAAGTTGGCAACGGGTTGAGGAGAGAAGTCCAGGGAGGTGCAGAGGCTGGTGCTCAGTCTTTCCAAATTCCTTTATCTGAGTCAGTCCAGAAGTAAAACATAAAAAATATTAATAAAAAAAATATGAGCGGTGGCATCTTTAGGCATCGTCCACCCCGAGCGGCAGCCGTCAGAGCCGGGGGTGGTGGCGGGCCTGGCTCTGCGGCCCGGCTGGCTAGGCCCTCGCTCCGCGCCGGGTCTGCCGCCCGCACCGCCACTTGGCCCGGGCCTCTCGCCACTTCTCGGTGGACGTCCCCGCTCCCTCGCCCATCCCTCTGCTCTTTCGCGATGCTTTTAGTTCCAAGGTTACTTTGAGGGTACTTTTCTTTTGGCTTTGCTATTCAGTCTGTCGATTTCAGAAGCTGTGAATATTTCCTTTTTTCCCCCCTTGGAGATTGTTTATTTGTCCCCAAACGACTTTGTTATAGCCAGGAAAAAACAGGGCCCCGGAACACAGAGTCATCCCCCGATGAAACTCGGTGTCTCGGCTTTCTTTCAGGTCGCTCCCAGGAAAGAAAGTTTTCGTGGATCTCTTTAGGCAGCCCTTCTGGAGGGAGGGCGTGGAAGGAAGGGCGACTCTTGACTGCTTTCTAGAGGAGAGGACAAGGCCGTTGCCGTCCCCTGTTGCCGTGTGGGACACATCAGGGTGGAAAAGCCTTACGAGTGCAGTTCTGGTGCGTTAGGCATCTCCGACCTTCTTTAAAACAAAAACGAAACACCAGCATAGGATAAATGAGATCTCATGATCGGCCCCCTCTCCTCTTCTGGTTTTGTTACATATGTATATAAAACAGTCTCGGTATTTACTATGCTTTTTAATTTTTTGGTCCCTCCTTCCTTGGACTTAAGAAAATAAAAGTCTCCTCGGCCCGTCTCTCCCTCGCTTTTTCCTCCAGCGGCTGGCGTGCCTGTCTTTGGGTGGAGGAGAGGGCGGCGGATGGGCCCGGGCTTGGCCCGGTGCGGCCCTGGTGCGGGGTGGGCGNCTGCGCCCCTTGCCTTCACTGCACGCTCGTCTGCATTCCGTGGTGCGGCGGCGGCGTGTCGGCGCTCACAGTGCCCACCTGCGAGTAGACGTCGTCGGGCGTCTGCTGTTGGATCCCGGGCGGCGTCATGCGCTTCTCCTTCTGGCGCCGGTTGCAGAACCAGACCCGCACCACCTCCTTCTCCAGCTGCAGGCTGTCGGCCAGGTTGGTGATCTCCTGCGCCGAGGGCTTGGGGCACTTGAGGAAGTGGCTCTCGAGCGCGCCCTTGACGCTCACCTCGATAGAGGTCCGCTTCTTGCGCTTGCGGCCCTGCGCCGCGATCTTGTCGATGCTCGTGGGGCTGCCGGTGCTCGAGTCCGCCTCCTCCAGCCACTTGTTCAGCAGCGGCTTGAGCTTGCACATGTTCTTGAAGCTCAGCTGCAGGGCCTCGAAGCGGCAGATGGTGGTCTGCGAGAACACGTTGCCGTACAGCGTGCCCAGCGCCAGCCCCACGTCGGCCTGCGTGAAGCCCAGCTTGATGCGCCGCTGCT
>NW_007726432.1:316991-318192 GCF_000696425.1 Galeopterus variegatus
CCGGGCGGGGCGGGGACCTGCACTCGGGGCGCTGTCCCGGGGCGCGCGGCCTCCCTCTCCTCCTGTCCTGGGGCGAGCGCGGACTCTGCCCGGCCGCCGGGCTCAGTCCACCTGCTAAGGGACGGTTTCACGGGCGACAACAAAGAAAGAAGCTGTTCCTTTCTTCCTCGGCCGAATTGTGGGTGACCAGCCACCGGCCCGCTCCTTCCTTCCCTCGTCCGTCCGCGTTCCCCGCTCCTCCTCAGGAGCACATTTCACTCTGTCCCCTTAGCGTAGTAAAACTTTTTCCGTCCTTGAAGGCGTGGTGATGCCGGCTGCTTGCGAGTGCGGAGAGGGGAGGCTGGCTCCCGCTGTCCCGCTGTCCCGCGCTCCCGCTCAGGTCCTCTCGTTTCAAGTTTTGTCCTGTCCTAGGAAAACTTCTTGCGACGGTGCATTTCTCTGAAGTTGCTATTGCCGGAGCTCTTGGTTGCCTCTGAAACCACAGCCCTTCTTCACTCTCCTCGCAACAGTCACAGTCTGATGCGACATCTTTCCTTTTGGGCAGAAATTAGGAAACAAATATAACAAGGAAAAAAATTGAACAGGAGAGAAATGATGTCGAATTGCTCTGTTACCTTGTTGCTGACGGTTGGGGCTGGTGTTTTATTTTTCCCCAGCAGTTGTCTGGTGGAGGAAGAAGGGTGCATTGGTGGAGGTGGAGGTGTACGTGTGCATGTGGGGTCCCTGATACACAAGCGGCTCCAGCGGGCACGTCGCGAGGCTTGCGGAGGGCACCGACGGCGGGCGCGGGCGCGGGCCGTGCGGAGCGGAGTCGCGGTGGGAGCTCGCTCTGCGCCCTCGTTCGCGCGCTCTCTCTGCCTCTCACTTGCCCCGGCTCTCTCCCCCTCGCTCAGGCGCCCGCGCTCGCTCCGATCTGACAGTTCGCTCTCTGTCCCTCCCTCTCGGAGCAGGGACTGTCGAATGTTTACCCTCCGCCGCGAGCGCGCACCCACCACCACACTTTCCCAAATACAAGGAAGTCGAGCTCCAGGGCCCCCGCTGATTGGCTACCCGCTGCGTGATTGGCAGGCCCGGAATGACTGGCTCAGGACGCGCGGCCCCCCTTCCGGCCGTTCCGATTGGTTGCTTTTTAATTTAGGCAGCGCGTCGTAGAAGCTGGAAATCTGTCGTCCCCCAGCCCCCCGCCCCGCTCCCCTCCCCG
>NW_007726432.1:319192-319654 GCF_000696425.1 Galeopterus variegatus
CCTCCCCTCCCCCTCCCCCCTCCCTCCGTCCTCCGGGATTCATGCAAGTAGCGTGCGTGCCCTTGCGAGTTTGGAGGGTGCCGGTCATCGGAGCCGTGCGATGTGTTTGAAAAGCAATCGGCCCGACCTTCCCCCCTAGATTCATCGTAAGTGTATTCGACCCCCAGGGCTTTGGGGATTCCAGTGGCAGCAGGAGCTGGCCCAGAGAACCGGGGTGCGCTGGCCGCGCCCTGCACCGCCGCACCGCGCTCTCTCTCTCTCTCATCTTAGTGTGGGTATTAGCGGTGGGGTTTTGCTCGCTTGCTATTCTTAGGCACGCTGATGCTCTTTCCCCTTTCTTTTCTGTCTCCGATGGGTTGCGCGGTGGATGGCGCTGGCGGCGACAAACGCTCTCTCAGCCCCAGCCCGGCGGAAAGGGTTAAGGGGGACTGGCGGGGGAGGGCGCCGGTAGGCGAGAGAAGT
>NW_007726432.1:319831-327835 GCF_000696425.1 Galeopterus variegatus
GGCGCCGGTAGGCGAGAGAAGTGGGGGTGGGGTGGGGTAGGGGGACGCGGCCAAGCGGAAACGCTGCACAGAGGGACCTCAGCGAACCAAGAAAAAAGAGAAAGTGGCAACGAAAACAAGGGCAAATTGAACCTTCCTCGGGGATTTCCGATGAACTAAGCCCACTCGGACACTCGATCAATACATGGTTCCTCATGAGTGTGCGTGAGCGCGCGCCCCGCACCCCAGCTGCCGCCCGGAGGCTGTCCTGCCGCCGGCCGTCCCGAGCCCAGGCGGCCGCCCAGAGCTGCGACACCGAGTGGCGGGCGTGCTCCGACTGAGACGCGAGCGGCCCTGCCCTGGGCTCCCGCTGCACGTCTCCTCCGATGGGCGCAGTTAGGTGAAGTCGGCTGGAGCCGGAGCTCGCCAGCCCAGCCGCAGCCGGGCAGCCTCCGCGCGATCTCACTGTTAACAGTAGGCGCGCTGTCGCATTTATGTAGGACGTCGCCCAGCTCCCGCTCGCCCGGTGAAAGATGCCATCGTGGGCAGGCTTTAGCAAAGCCATTACCGCCAAGGTATAGGTCTGAGGGGCAGCGGTAACCCAACCCCACACAGAACGGATTATTTTCCTCTGCGTCCCCCAAAGGTTCCTTTTTATATTTATGTATGCGTATATGTGTATATATAAAAGACGGAACACAGATTTCATTGAATAAATCCGAGATCTCCAGGTGCAGACGTTTGAATAGTCGGTGCCAGCACCCCGTGTTTTCCTTTCCTGCCGATTTTGCTTGGATCCGGCTCAAAAACCGAGAGAGTCTCGTGGTTTTGTTTACACTGAATGGGGAGGATAGGAACAGAGCCATGGGGCCGCCTTTCATTAATATACAGTGAGGATTTTGTCTAAATTACTGCTATGAATTTCACAGTACACGCTTTCAAAAGCAGTCTCAGGTGGCCTGATGAAACGTGATAGCGCCTCTGCAAACAGATCCACTTTCTTTCTTTTCAAGGAGAGTGTGTGTGCATGTGGGAAGCCCCCCAAAACGCTGTGCTCCTCGATAACAGAATTACGTGTCTGTGCCGAGGTCTGTCCCTTTCTTTCTCCCCCCTTTCCTCGTACTTAGTTCTCTCCGGCCTCCCCCCCCAGTCCCACCCATCCGCCCCCTCCCTTTGCAGAGTGTGATTGTTTTGTCTGGAAAAAAAAAAAAAAATCCAAAGTATATAACAAGAGGAGAACAGTTAGTGCTGATTTTCATTTGCATACATTTTCATATATTTTGGTGAAAATAATAGACTAGTGGAGAGCTGGGCTTAGAGGAGTCAGTGTAAAGGGAAGGCTGAGGATGCGTCGGTTCTGGAGAGGTGGGAATATGCCTCCCTCTCCAGCACCCCAGTCCCCTTAGTTTTTGGAAAAGCTTTCTTTTATTTTAAAATCTAGCCCTGGAAGTTTGCTCGGTAAGTGTTTTTCATTTTCCTTCCCTGCTTTCTCGTTTTCTCCCCCTCCCTTCTGGATTATGTATTTATGTTTTTGTAGATTTGGGAGCTTATTTTCATTGCTTGGGACAAGAGAGGGTTCACAGAGCAACTGTCCGAAGGAGGGAAGGGAAAGTGTGTTGGGGAGAGAGTAAAAAATCCAACCCTGCTGAAATATGACATAAAAAGATGGGCTCATTCCAAAGCTCTAGACGGCCAGGCACTACTTTTTTGGGAGGGGGGCGGGGAGGAGGCGAGTGTTGTTGATTTTAATTGTTTGTCATGAGGAGGAAAAAAGCCCTGGATAAGAATGATTATTAAGCACGCGGTATATAAATATTTCTTGTTTTGGATTTTATTTTATTTTCTCCAGAGAGTCAGGACTAGCCAGTGCTGATGTGGTGAACTACCCAGATTGGGATGGGGGACTCGTGCTGGGAGCAGCGGGAAGGAGGCAGGAGGGGGGCTTGGCAGAAGAGGGCAGAGAGCTGGAGATGGAGGAAGTGAGGCAGGAAGTCAGGGCACCCCTGCTCGATGTGGGGTCTGGGGAGCAGGCGGAAGCTGCAGCCTTCCAGCTCGGTAGCAAACGCCCATCAGAAAGAAGGTGATCAATCAAAACTAACTAGTACATCCCTACGCTTCATTCCAAGGGAGGCTGGAGCTTTAGCATTGAAAACTAGATTTTACTTTGTTTTTTCATTTTTGACAGTCCAACTTGCCCCTTCCTTGCCACTGTCCCTGGGTTTTGAAAAAATTGAGGGTGCAGTTAATTAGATAAATATGGTTGGAGGAAACAGCTAGGCCAGGTTCAGGCCTGTGTGAGTGCCTTACCTTGGTGAATCAGGCCAAGGAGGATTTCAAAAGCTTCTTGGTTTGTTTTTTTAAAGGAAGCAACGTGTGGCGTGATTGGGGGAGGGCAGAGGTTCGGCGGTGGGGTGGGGGCGAGAGAATCGAATGGCTGGAATTTTATTGCACTTTGGTACGCAGAACACCTTACAGTTTAGGAAGGATTGGTAATTTATTTGGAAACAGTTGATGCCAAATCAGTGAAATGGTTTGTAAGGAGGGAGGAAGAGGTTTCAGTTGGGGCGGGGGTAAGTAAGAATGCAGCTTCCCACTCCTTGTTTACGTGCTTGGCAGCGTTGCTTTTGACTGGGGTTAACTCTGTGTGCTCCATTGGACCAGATGCCATATAGAGCTGCTCCCTGAAGATCATTTGTTTCCTTGATGGGGAACATTTCTGAGCAGAGCATATTGGTTGCCATAGAGAAAGAAATAAAAGGAAGAACACTAGTCACATTAAGCTATATGTTTGTGCACTGGGCTTTAGATAAAAGGACCTTGGTTCAGCCAAAGAGAAGAAGCCAAACTAGAGATTTCTAGTGCCACTAAAACTAGCTTTATTTTGTTTTGGACTTTTACAGTTGAAACATATAAGCTAATTTTATTGGTTGTTGTTAATTTTATATGACACGGTTTACTGAACAAAATAAACTTTGCTCGGGAGTAGCACTATTGACGTGTCAGCAGGGGGCGCACTGACTCGCCTTAGCGGGTGCCGAGTGAAATGTAGCTGTTTCAACAGCAAATCTGCTCTTCGAAACTTGCCAAAGGAACAAACACCCCTACCTTTCTGTGCATGTTCACAAAGAGGAGTGAATTCATTGCATAACACAGGGTTTTAAAATATGAGGACAATGACTTCCCCATCCCCCACCCGCCCGTATCTGTGAAATGGCCCAGAAAGAAATACAGTTCCAAAAAACGATTCCTCCTTTTCTGTCAGTGAAGTGTGTGTGGAGCTGGAAAACAGAAATGGGCTGTGAAAGCAAGAACACTTTTAAAAAATTATTATGAAGTGTGTGTACTAGGCTGCTTAAGAAGCTACCTTTCAGGTATTGTATTTTTAGGAAACAGGCAAAAAATCAAAATGCATTCTGAGGTATTATCTGTTAAATGATGAACATTATTCAACCTTGATACATGCTTAGATTTCTGAATAAAACGCAGGGTCCTGGAGATTTAGTCAAAGCGCCCGGGATTTACTCCATTTGATATTTAGTGGCTACTTTCGTTCTTGGTACCGCCTATGGTTTTAGAAAGATGTTGGATTTATCCTTGAAAGGCTTGGTAGGGTAAAGAAAATACATAATAGCCATGGGTCAGAGGTAACTGTGGGCTTGAATTTTTTTAGTACAACATTACTTAACCCAGTTGAAGAAAAGTTTTAATAGAGCACAGGATTTCTGCCTCGAAGATTTTTAGATACTACCAATGAAGACTGAACTTTATTGTGATAAAGGATGAAAAAGACATGTGGAAAACTTTCTAAAATAGTGAAGGGCAAATCCCGACTGGTTCTGAGGAATTATTCAGTTCATCACTAATAATTTTCCCAAGGAGTTTTAGAGAGCGTGACTAAGAAAGGAAAGCCAGGAGTGACTGGAAGTGAGAAGCCTCCACGGTTCAGTGGCCGAACGCACCTGTGAGTGTGTCACTGAGTCTGTTAGGAAAGGGCACGTTATGTACTGGCTCTAATGCCCCTCTGCAAGAGGGAGAAAGACACCTTATTCTTTCTAACTCAGCTCCAGGTCAACTGGGTGGCGGCCATAAGAAGTTTTTCTTTGAAACTAACTTTAGTAAGTCAGGGTTTGGATTTAAGTGGTATTTAACATAGGAGGGCTGAAAGATTACAGATTAATATAAGCAAAGGAAACACACTCAAACACATTTTAATTCCATGAGTTTTACCCTCAAGCTCTCACATGTACAATTAGGAAATGTACTGTCAGGTCTGCACGAATCAAATAAAGTGGAGAATCGAGGAAACTGTAATATCTCCGGATATTTCAGACAAAAGGCTACTGGGGGAGATCTGCATGAACTGGCTGAGTGTCTCAAAGCTCCAGCTTACTTTCCATGCCCACGGCCACTAAATACATTTAAAAATTATTAGAGAGAAAGGAACCTTTTCTGTTCAGCTAGCCATTTTGCAAAACACTGGTGAAGCAATTATTATACACATTTAGAGAATAATTTCTTGTGTGTCACTTTTCATGAGATCTGTGATTGTTACTGTCTAGGCTGCTACTTACTTTCCTTTTTTTTACAAATGTACTTAAAAAAAAACGGAAAGAAAATTGCTTGCCCTTCATGATATCTATAGGTTCCTTAAAGTAAAAGAACCAGAAAATAAGAAATCTGGATAAAGCAACAAGTTAATTTGAGAAGAAATGACATATTATAGAGGTTGCTTTAGCATTCTATAATGATTTGGGGGTGGAAACGATCAAGCTGGGTGTGAATTAAGACCCAAAGTGCTGGGCAAAGCTACAGACTTTTAATTGTTGGGGATGGTGAAATGGCTTTTGCCAAATGAGAGAATGAAGAGGATCACCTGGGTCACACGTGCAAAATACAGCGTGGGCGTTCACTCATTTGCTCCCATCTGAGAATGGCAAGGTGCGCTGATACCGCTGCGGTTTGGAAGCACATTTGACATTAACATTTACAAATGAAATGTTAAGCATACTCACAACCCGCCCTGTGCGTTACATACAAAGGCAAAGCCTCCTCAACGGTAGCTTTGGGGTAGAATATTTGTTATCTTGGCAGTGGATGAGTTGTTTCTTGGTCTTCCTAAGTTTTTTGAAGTGCACCCGTGGTTTCCTACTCCCAGTTCTTTGTATCACATTGATAACTGATTTATCGGAGCTGTAGGAAAGGAGCAAACACTCAGTTTTTAAAAGATGGATTTGAAGGAGTAATTATAAATTCAAAGTCACCTTCATTTCTCACACTAAAGTAAGAAGCTTTCTTTTTGCTACTTACAGGACTGATTTAAACTACAGGGCATTTCAAATTGTGGAAAATAAATTAAAAAGGCACAGTCAGTTAGTAATCGAGTGTGTGCTTTTAAAATAACCCATTCCCAACAGTTTGCCCACTCAAGCTGCATGTGTTCACCTGACAAGTCTAGTAATGAAAGCTACCAATCGCTAGGGAAGCTGGAGCTGAGAGTGTGATGGACTCTTCTTGCCTGCCCCCCTCACTGCCCTCCCTGCCCCCCAATGTAATGGTCTCCTTCAAATTTAAATTCATAGGGCGGGTAAGGTAGAGCCCAGCTCATTGATCAGAGTGGTGATGATGATGATGTTGATTCATTATATTCCAAGGTCAACTTGGTGTTTTTTTGTTTTTGTTTTTGTTTGTTTTTTGTTTTTTTTTTTGTATTTATGTGTGTGCAAAACCCAGAAATACTAACTCAGCTTTACCACTTTACCGGAGGGGTGGTTGGATTTTTTTTTGAGCTTGTGGTGGCCCTAACAGAATTGAACTGCTCTCTACAGTTGGGGACACTCCCCGCACCAAACATTCCCTCTACATAACACAGCATCTCCTTCCTGGGTCAGAACCAGGGAGTCTGGAGGTGGATAAAAGAGTCACTGTGGCATACTGGAAAACAGTTCTTGCACTTGGTACCTCAATTTTTTTTATTAGAGTTTTTTATTAGATTTTTTTGACATTTGAACTTTGCTATTGTCTGAGGAGCTGGGTGCAGATTGCAGCATGCCAGGCTGAAGGCTGCTCTTTTTGGCATTTCCCCCAAATGGTGCTCCCATGCTGTCCGGTGAATGCTGAAGCTCTCACTTCACTGTCCTGCTCCTTCCCTGGGCCCTAACTCACCTGGTGCCCACCTTGGGCTGGCTAGCCTCAGGGGTGTTTTCAAGAAAGTGTGGCTATTGTTCACTTAAAAAATACAGCACCAAGTGTATTCACTACTATTTGATATTTCAAATACTGCATGGTTTGCAGCAATATAATTTCAGCACTAAAATGTCTGGTAGGGACTTTGGTGGTAGAATTAGCTTCGTGCAACTCGAGTTTGTTAGAGCCAGGTTAAAAGTCATTTGTCCGATATTGCTTTGAACACTAACCCCTGTTCCCAAATTTTCTGTGGATCCCGGTTACTTAATAAAGCCCAAGGGGAGGACCCAGCGACACTTGATAGACACCCAGTGTTAATTTAGTATTAAATCAGGGTGCAAAAAGCCTTCAGAAGTCAAAGCATATGTTGTCCAAATGGCGTGGGCTGTGTTCCCTTTATTTTTAGTTCACACCATAAAAACAAACAAAATTTCACTTAAAAAAAAAAAAAACACCGACTATTAAAGTTTCCTAAATTCGAAAGTACTACGATTTTATTGAAGGGGTCTGGCCAGCGATTCCTTTCCCGGGTTAGAAAGTAAGAGCAGAACTTTCCCGAGAAAGGTTTGCCTTGGAGACTCCAGGCTTGAGGTCCCCATTCCACAGTGGCGGGGTCCCCCTTCCGCCCCCTGCCCGAATCTTATGACTTGCAGGCATCAGAAGCGACTTCCCCTGAATCAGTGGCGATCTCTGGGGCCCCAGGGCTGAGCTCGGCTTCCTTAGATCGCAGCGTAACGGCATCTCATTTTATTTAGAGCCCAGTTTGTATAATCAAATTAAAAGGATCCCATTCCTCCCCTCTTCTCCCTAGCGCCGCCCGGCAAGGTCTTTCAGACTGTCATCTGAACATCTAGAGCGGCCTTCAGAAGTCGCATTAGCATTGCTTTTCTGTGGAAAAGAAAAAGGGAAAGAGGTAAAAAGGGCAAAGTGAGAAGGGGGTCAGGTAGAAGAGGTGGGGGAGAAAGCAGGGAGAGACGGAGGGGACAGGGACGGAGGGGGACGAGAGTGAGCGAGGTGGGGGCGCGGGGGACGACGACATAAACGCTGAGTCATCCTAACAGGTCGCTGGGTACACAGAAGCGACCTGCCACAGCCCAGGAGAGACCGGTGCAAACCGCACCCCATCCTCTGGGCCTCCATCCCGCCCGGCCGCGGGGGCGCAGGCTCGGAGCTCGGCGTCGCCCGCTCGCCTTTGTCACCAGTTCGGTGCGCGGCCGCGGGCTCCCGCGGAGGGCTTTGTTCCGGCCGAGCAGGGCAGGACCCTCGCACCGCCGCATCCCCGCCCTCCCCGAGCTGGGGACGGTGGGGGCGGGGACGGCGCGACAGGCACGGAGACCAGAGGCGCATCGGCGAGCGCCGCCGAGCCTGGGGTTTCGTTCCTTCGTTCCTTCTCGCGATTGAGCTGCTTTCCCTTCGGGGAGCAGGCCGGGGCTGCGGGAGGAGGGAGAGCGGGAAGGGGGTGCCCGCTCCCAGCGCGCGTCTGCGGATTTGCATTGTGTGCACGTAGGCGTGCAGGCATGGATGGAGGGACGCGTGTACGGGTGAAGAAAACCATTGAACTGGGTCCCATGTTCTAGGTTTCCGGCCGAGGTTTGGCAGCTGCAGGGCGCCTCAGGTCGGTGCCTGGTTAACCCCTAAGATCCGCTTTCGAGGCTCTTGGAAGCCGCGGGTGGGCGCTGTGGACGCGCCCTGGGTCCGGGGGCTGCCCATCGGCAGTGCGCAAATCCCCACCGTGGAGGCCTGTGGCCCGGGACGAAGAGGCAAACACCCGGAGCAAGCGGAGGGCAGGCGCGCCGCGTCCCCACGCGCCCACCCGCGCGCCGCGCCCCAGCCCCTCCCGCG
>NW_007726432.1:328792-330089 GCF_000696425.1 Galeopterus variegatus
CCTGGCCACTACGTTTAGCAAGAGGCGCGTGAACGTGTGTCACTCCCCCCCCCCAGGTGTGGGCAGATTGCAAGAGTTGCTGCTCTGTTATTGTTTGTCAAACAGGCCCTTTCTCTTGGGAGAGGGTCGAGGGGCATGTGGCGGATCCCGGGCCAGGATTACATTAATCAAAGCATTATTTCCCCTGAGAAGTCGAGCACAAATGAGAGCAAATCCTAATAAAATTGGATCGCGGAGAAACGGAACGCTTTAAGTAATCTGTGCTGCCTGATAAAAATCTCACATTTATAAGGCGTGGGTCTTAAAAAAAAACTGCACACCTCTGGCCTCGGTCGGGCTGCTGGGTCTGGGTCTAGGTCTAGTGGGCGGACGGTCACTACGCAAAAGCTCGGCTGAACTCCTGGAGTGAGAAAGGGACGTGGACACCCCGGGGCTCGGAGTTTCATAAGATCAGGTCTGCTTAGAAAGCACTTCCGGCCGTGGGCGCCCCTCTGGAGTCTTTGCAGAACTCCTGGGCCTGACCGAGTCCCATCCGTGCCCCGAGAGGTCACGAACTCTGTTCCTTTGGGAACGTTGGCCGCCCACTTTCCTCCTGGGACGAGGCAGCCGGGTGGGCAATCCCCCGTAGGAGGGCTCGCAAGACCCCACCGAGCAAGAAGGAGGGCGCGGCTGGGCAGGGGCCGGCCCGGGGTGAGGCGCGGGCAACGGATTCCCTGGCCCCCACCCCCACGGCCCCCAGCCCAGGGCCGCCACGTCCGCGGGGCCTTTTCCTAGGCGGCCTCGGGTCCCCTCGGCCAGGGAAGGGTTGTGCATTTGGGGCGCGTGCCGAGGGAGCCGAGGGCACAGCTCGCCAGCGAGACGTTTGGTCCTTTCGGGCCATCCCAGCCAGGAAGCAAGGTTCGCACTTCGTCCGCTTCCGTCCCCCAAGTGGTAGGAAACTTTCCGACGCCTCGTGCTGCTCCGCGAGGAGAGAAAGGAAGAGCTCCACCTCCCAGCCCCATAGTGGCGGTTGAGTCAAGCAAAGCCTCCCAGCCAGGCGCCAAATCCTCCTGCCGCGGAGACTGGAAAGCGGACTGCGACGCCACGCGGCCCCTCCTTGTGACACGTGTGACAACACCGTCCCGGTCCTGGGGTGAGCACCAGCCTCAGGGCTCCGCCCGACCCTTCGAGAGGCGCAGAGGGAACCAGCTCCGGTCCGGGTCCTCCGCGCCCCGAGGCTGGCGGCCGGGTGCCCCCCGCGGGGCGCCAACGCCCCCTGTAGGCGCGCGCGGGGAGGGCCCGCGGTGGGGCTGCGGCA